>NC_081791.1:17659998-17959998 GCF_963082965.1 Carassius carassius | reverse complement strand
AGCTCATCTTTTATAATACAAAATGCAAAATATGATTTATATTTTTCCTTTTTGATAATGACTGTTTTCTGGAAAATAAGTCTCACCTGATTATCACGCTGGGCTAAAATAGAATTGAGACAAAAAAAAGTATAATAAACGTGTTTCAGGTCCCTTCACTCAAAATTTAGCAAGAATGCCTTGTGATAAAAACAACACTAACAAAATCACAGAAAATGAATTCATTTTTGGCAAATCCCCGTCAACGGTCACACAGTATTGGTTTTGTATTATTTGTAAAATATTAAAGAAAATTATTTTTGTTGTACTTTCATGTAGGGTTCTGATGTTACTTGAATAAAAATTTGATCCCTTTTTTTATTAATCGAGGTAAATCATTTTTAATGCAATTCCTTTTTGTTTAGGGATTGTGGTTGCCCTGTCGAGCGTGGTCTATTTCATGTATTTCAAGAAACGGTAAGTTATCTGCACTGTCACAGTTGCTTCTTATGTGTTTTCTAGGCTCTTGTTCTCACCCTGTAATTAATACTTTTTATTCAGTGGTTGCAAAACATTTTTATAAGGTTTGGGTGAAATGTCCACACATTTTTCATGGGAAATGGAGATGCCTCTGAGGTTTATGATTAATATACCAGCTGTTTATCATACACATGCTGACTTTTGGATTTCAGCTCAAAGCTGCAAAGGTGGTGACTATTCCCTGGTATAGAACTAGACTACTCATAAATCTTCAGAGAACGCCATCTTGCAAAGAAACTTCTGCCCCCATGAAGCATTGCAAATGACATAATTGAATCAGTGTCCCTCCAACCACCCCTCTGAAGCTGTGATCCTATTCACAGTGCCCTGGCTGTGAATACTGTATATAGATCTTCACTTTTCAAAATCAGTTCTTTTCACCATCAAGTGATTGGAACGTACCTTAAAAGTACTTATACTACCAGATATATGCATATTTCTGAATATTTTGCAGTTAAATGTGTTTTAATAATCAGTTGTATCATTTTTTTAAGCATGTCATTCACATTGCTTCATGGGCATTCTGTATTCTGATTTTTTGCTTTTAATCAGAATATATAATGTTGAGATTCATCTTGGTTGTGTATTTGATTATTTAAGAAATGTTTAAAGGTGCTGTATGTAGGATTGACACCGAGTGGTTAAACTAGGTATTGCTAGGTATTATTGTAATATAGGTATAGTCCAAATTCAAAATATTGGAGAGGGTTTTTTTCACCCAGCGTGCCGAAATACAATTGAGTAAACTGGCGTTAGGCGTGATTCACAAACCAAAACAAACACTAACATTCCGGGCCCATTTTCAAAGGAGAATAACTGACTGTAGCATTGTTTTTCGAATAAACAAGTATGTCAACTTGGTTTGTTTTTTAAATATCTGCAAACATAATATGCTATTTTTATGCTTTAGAAGAGTCAAAGTCTTACATACAGCACCTTTAAATCCTTTTCAGCAGAGAATGCTGACAGTGTACTGTCGCTTTTTTTGAGCAGGTGATTAAATATAAATACAGTAATGTATCAAACCACAAACTGCTTCATTGTACATAAAAATTCCTGAAAAATCTTTGCAACTCTTTCTTCTGATCGTCTATATGGGAAGCGGTTTGCTGTTTTGTTTGTTTCCCTGGTGGAGGTGTTTTCGATGTTTAGAGTGGGGTGAGGTCTTGTAAATGTGTGCTGGGTTGAGGTTTAATATACCCAGCTATTAGTCAATGCACATGCTGATCTTTACCGGCCTTTTGGATTGCAGCTCAGAACATGAAAAGGTTGAAAAAGAGGAGGATCAATCATTATAACTCCCTCACATTCTTGGTAAGGACCATGGGAACTATGTAGCTTTCTCTAAGACAAAAAGTTATCTACTTCCTCCTTGAAATGTCACAAAAGAGTTTCTGAACACAGGACAGGCATTTTGACATTTAAATATGTCCGGTCAGATTTCTGATGTCAGAAGCCCATCAATCCAAAAATATACGAATTTCAGAACAAGTCAGTTAATACTTAAGGTCTGTGTAGGATTTTTGAGTTTTGAAGGGTCTTCCTTATCATGCGTTTAACATCCATACATGCATATGCATATTGTCATTTATTCATCAACCACCCTGAGTGCCAAGACACTTGGCTTATTCTTTCTTCTAGCTAAATGGGTTTTGCCAAGTTTCATAGCTTTAAATATAGAATATTATCATTTATATAATTCTCAATGTCATGCATTTTTCTGTTACTTTTTGCGAATAACTTTATTCTCTAATTACAGGTCTCCATGAAGCTGTCCTTGATGAAATCCAAGGAAAGAATCCTGCAAATATATATATAATTTATATCTGCACTTCCCAGAATGCAGCAAGAGGCAAACAGATTTCCCTCAACAAATTCCTCCATAATCACACCCAATGTTGCTTTAAAAAGACAAGCTTAATTTGGAATAACTCCCTTTTTGCAGTCTCTTACTTATTTTTCCCCATTCTATCCTATAAAACAAGTCTGTCTTCACATAATTAAGGTTAATTTCACTTTTATAAAGTGTATGCTTGTCATTTCTAAATTTTTAACACTGTTAATACAGTGATCACTTTTTTCTTAATAATGTTGCTGTTCCTTTGCTGAGAACATCTTAGTATTCATGACAGAAAATGCACTGAATGTCCCTTGCCTCACTGATTTAGGCGATGAATACATTATGGCTACATTTAGCATGAATATTTTATGTAAAAAGTCTGATCAAATTTGAATGTCTGGTTTTGTAACTATTTCATAGTTTTTAGGAATCCACATTGTGCAAACAAAACCAAAGGTTGTACAATGCTTAAGGCTTTTTCATTTTGCTTGGGGTTACTTTTCATTGGGATAAAACGTGTATATTAACCTTCCAGTAGATATACTTCTGTTAAATCCTGCTGAAGTACTTGGAGTGCTTTTTCATTCTGAAGTTTTTGTTAAGGGTTACTTTCTAATTACATCAGAAATGCTTTGCTGTTGGTCTTGGATTACAGACTTAAAGATTTACAGAGCTAATGAAGAAAAGACAATTCTGTAAACTTGTCATCTCTGTGATGTTACTTCATTTACTTTTGTCTGTTTTATTAATATTTACAGATTTTTTCCAAAGTATTTAAGCCCAAATACCTAGAGGCCTAATTGCTTTTTGTTATTGGGCATTTAATTTTAATAATTTATACTAACTTGCTCTCGCCAAATTGTAGTCATGTAAAATCGTCTAGTTCAGCTAATATTTCAGCCATTTTTGGTAAATTGGTCAAATAGTAATTTTATTTTAACAGCTACATTTTTCCCCAAATGAGTGTTTTTTTCTTTTTTTTTTTTTGTCTCAGCTTGCAATTTCAAAGATGTATCATATTGTTTTATTGTAACAATTAGGTGTCGTTTGTAATGGTTTTGAACCACTACTTTTTTTTGTGCCTTTTTATACACAAGGAATGCACTGGCATGGCTCTGTGATGGTGCCAATTCTGAAAATCAGCAAAGTTGATCTGCAAATATAAATCCTCCTCTTGTAATTCTGTATCTCCACAATATAAACCGAACACTTTGGTTCTAAACTGATTAATGTTTCCATTTGTTCCTTTTATTTTTGTTTTTAGATATTTTCAGACTTAATGGGATAGTTCAACCAAAAATGAAAATTGTCATTTACTCACCCTCATGATAAAATAATTAAAATAAGTCAAATTAGACTTTGTAATACCAGTAGCTCCATCGGTAGATACATTTCATAGTCAACCAGTACAGCTGATTTCTGTGTCAAAAGGCTGCCGATAAACCATGTTGCATTTCCTCTAAAAGCATTGTTACAAGGAGCAATCAGTTGATAAATTTAGTTGTAGTTTAATCGTTAGAAAAATTGATGTTCATAACATGATTGCAATGCACTACTCTGATTGGAAATCTAGTGACATGAACTGCTCATTTGAATCAGTCTATACAATGTATGTTTCATGACAATGCACAAAAAAAACACTGTAATTTTATTATTTTAATAAAACACTGCATTTTATCTATTGAAAACACAAACACTAGGTAGTTTTGGCACTTTTATTAGACTAATAACCAATAAATCATAATTTAGCACTTTTCATTCCCATGCAGTGCCTGGTCCATCTTAGGCACTTAAATTTTACATTTGGAATGATTAAATATGGGCAAGTTTTAAATTTGCCAAACTACCCAAACAAATGCAAATCCAGTACAATATGAGAAACAAGCCACCAGATTTATAAGACAAGATAAATAACAGTAGTCCAAAAAATAACACCACAAGATGTTCTAATGCAAAACATGAATGCATTCATAAGTCTGTCTAGTTTACCAGTAGACAAGAGAAACATGCATGTGCACTGAAATGTGTAGGTTCAATTTAATGCATTGGGTATCATGAACAACTTTTTGAAGCATTTATTAATCTAGACCAATGTTAAATTTACAAATATAAAATACATATTTTGATTGGTAACCCATGTTCCATATATATATATATGGATAAATATATATATATATATTTATATATTTATATATATATATAAAACATACATATTTCTACACATTTTATGTATAGAACCCTACTGTAAAGTATTAAAGAATTATAAATGTAATAAGGGAGAGATGAAAATTATTTCACTTTTTACAGGACATCAAAATAAATTTGAAAAATATGGTTTGCCTTTGAATATACATACTCCTAAAAACACTCAAATACTCATGCTAGATCGATAAATTCCTGATTACCAACCACATCAGTTTCCACATACATACAAATCAAGTATGTTTTTAAAATTTTGACAACATGACAAGTTTCTGGTTGTTTTTGGCTCAAATCACTCACTCTGAGGCACTGAAATCGCTGGGCCTTTTGGATCATCAAAGCGGTCCATGGTGCGAAGCTGCATGATCATGTGCAGGCCATAGGTAAGAATGAACACCATGAGCAGAGAGGTCAGCAGGCCCATCCAAATCCCTGGAGTGAAGAATCCTGCACAATCGCTGGCATACGAGAAGTCTTCACCAGTAACGTTGAAGCCTTGGATCTGTGGGAAACATGATACATCAATGTGGAGTTTTTGTGGTATACTGTATATGAGTCTCATTGAACACTACCAGTCCAAAACAGCGCACTGATACAGTACCTGAAAATCAGTGAAGGACAGCGTCCATAGGGTAGCATTGTCCGTAGCACTGTGGGGCACCAGCAGGGGGCTCTGAGCGCTGCTCACGCTCTGGCAATGGAAAGAATACTCTGCAGGAGAGTAGATCCCACTGCTGGCGTTAAAGATGGCCCTCTGCCCGTCATACTCCAGCTCCACCTGCTCCACCACTGACCAGTCACGAGCAGATACAGGAAAGAAGATCTTGCGCATAGAGAAGCTTTGGGGAAGTATCACAAATTAGGGTGTGACAATATAGTGTTACAATACAATAATACAACAATACAGATCATTAGGCCAAAGCTTTTAACTTTTAGCAGTAAATATGGTAAAATCAAAAATCACACAACTGAGCTTCCATGTTTATTAATAATTAGTAATAAAAAACATTAAATATATTTTACTTTTTTTTTAAATGTATTTAGACAGGCACAGTGTGCAAGTATATGTGCTTAACATAATTGTGTGTGGGGGAGGGGGGTTATGTCACCTATTACAAATACATGTTAAAATTACATTTTTTCTTCATTTCTAACAATTGCAGTAAATCCTTTTCTTCACAATCACAAATAATATATATGAATGAAGGATTGTGTGTTTAATACTCACATAAGCCGGAGGGATCGCAAACTCAGAACATTTTGGTAATTAAGGACAAGTCTGAAAAACAAAATATTTGATACTTTCATGGAAAAATATGGAAATGTATACTAGATTCTGCTTTGTTGTGATTCTGACCTTGACAGTGTATTATTGCACACAGAACCAGCCGTGACGTCAGCAGAACCATTAAAAATGTTTCTTGCCAGATCAACCTGGTTCCCAGAGTAAGTAGCGAGGAGAGTGTCGGCCCACAGCAGGATACAGGGCTTCCCCTCTGTGCTTTTGACCACAAGTGGGGGTTTCACAGGTGACTCTGATGGTGCCTGAAGTAGAGATCGACCCACAGAATGTCCTGCCATTACTGGGGTGTCCTCAATGACCTACAAAAGAAGGAAAAATTACAAAATATATTTTTGTTCAGAGTTTCTTTCATCAAAGCTGTTGTGAATTTTATCGTCTCAAATAAAAAGGAACATAATGTGAAAGAACAAAATTGCAGTACATACAAATTTTGTCCTTGTGATTTTCCTTATTTGGATAAAAGCATTGTGAAATGCAATCATGTAAATGTAAGGAAAAGGTGAGGACTTACTCTAGAAGGCTTCAGGCCGGTGTATACAGCAGTGTAAGGCACATCCTGAGATTTGAACATGTCGAGGACCTCGCCAATGATCGCATCTAATCAGAAAAGAAATCTTACATCCTATACTAGAATACAACAATACTTACAAACACATGGCAACAAGTTAGAAAGAATCAAGCAATAAAAAGCAATACACAATCATTATGGTATAATCATTATCAAACCTGATAAAAAAGGCAACTACTCACCATTTTTCAAAAGCAATTCCTTTGTCCGATCCCTGACATTCAAACAAAGGAAACACTGTTTTATTTTTGCATTATTTATATACTATTGTAGTATTCTATACTATAATATAAATATATTAAATTAAAAATTTAAATAAATTAAATGTAAAATTAATTAATTTTTTTATTTAATTTTATTTAATATATATATTTCAATAATAATGTTAAAATGTTAACTTGATATTTCAAATCAAGCTGAAATAAAAAAAAAAAATCTTTTCAGCTTTATTTGAAATATCAAGTTAACATTTTAACATTGTTATTGAAATTCAGAGTGCCTTGCAAAAGCATTCAGACATTAATCAATTCCTTAATTTTACCTTAAAAAAAAAAAAAAAAAAAAAAAAAAAGCTCTGAAACAAAAAATGTATCACTTTGGCATGACTGCTGAAACAGCTGAAAATGCTATATTTTAGTTTCTGTGTTGCAGAAAGTTACTCAGATGAAAAGAATCTGAATCCTTTTTTGTTATAAATAATATTACAGAACATCTTACCCAGCAGTGTAAGGGAGATGGACTGCCAGCAGTGAAGGTTGTTGGGTGTTCAGCTTGATTTCCTTCAGGGTGCTGGGGTCGATGTGGACTGCTGGGATGCCCAGCTCTCCCTGGAGGAGTTCCAGGATGGAATGAGATGCAGACCAGTCCAGGGCTGGCAACACCAGAGGACTGGAGGATGTCTGAAGGGCTGACTTGAATACCGAGACAGAAATGTTGATGAGAATGTTGAGAGAAATCTAGTTGTGCTATCCCTCCAGAATAAAAATAAACAAACAAACAGAGCACACCTACCTCTACATTCAAAAAGGCACTGTCTTGCTTGTTCCCAAACACTCCACCGTACATAGTGAAGTCTTCCATACTGAGCTATAAAGTGGGGAGAGCAGGCAAAAAGTCGGTTACATTAGTATCACTGAGATACTATTTGTTTTTTAATACCATTTTGAATGAACCGTTTTTATTTTTATATTTTCTGTTTCCATTTTAAGTTTATTTAAAAAGTTTTCATATTTACTTAAGTCTTTTTATTTTAGTTATTTTAGACCATTTTATTTTAGTTTCATTTACATTTATTTTTCTTTCAAGCAGCAATTTTTGTTTTTATTATTGATCAGATCAGTTAATTGTAATAACCCTAGTTGTTGCATAATGTATATCTGTTATTTTTGTATTATTTTGATACCATTATACTATTTATTAATATTTATTAATATTTTGAATTATATGTTATATTGGTATTTTAAGTTTTCAATTCAATTTTAATACTTACAATTTAGAAATGCTACCATGGCAACTAACTGACATAAGATTTTTCTCTCATTTATTTTAGTTTGGTTTTATTTCAGTCGCTGATGGTTTATATGGTTTCAGTTTTTTTAACAACAACACAACACATACATTTTTAATATCTATCAATCACACTGGTCAAAATGTATCACATCTCTGATGTTTAATAATGCAATAAAGCAAAAGAAATCCTCTTATATCAGTCAGATGGTCAAAATTGTACAAGGGTAATGAAATCTTGGTATGCCCAAGGGAAGATGGATGGGGAAGTAAGACTGTGGCTCAAAGTCACACTATACTGACAAGTCCAGTCACTATGATAGTAACAATATCAGTGTGGAGGAAGAAACTACTTCACTAATAGTTCCACATTGTAAAACAAATTCCTACTACACTGATCCCATTGTTAAGCTTTTCAGTAATGTCAGAAATTAACAAAGGAGAATGTGTGAAACTGATTTTAAAGGGAATTCTTACCTTTATGATGACATTTTTCCAGCATACACCACTTTGTTCATCATTTCAAACTATTTACATCGTAATATAACTAGAAAATATTGTTTTATAAGACTAATTACATGTCTAAAATGCTAAATAGCAGATAAAAACACAAGAATGCATTGCGGGGGCATTGTTTTACCAAGCATTTTAAACATATGGGGCATTTTACCTTATCCTGTAGAAAGAGCAGCACATTGTGTGGAGCTATAGACAAGGCAGATTTCAGATAAGACGCCAGCTGTCCACCAGACACTGTCTGACCAGCTGTTGGTTGAGCCAGATGTGGCATTTTGGACCTGTGTTGACAAAGATATCATTCAGCTTGCGACTCCCCTCAACAGAACCAGGCTGCCTTGAAAAATTGTCCCCTGTAATGAACCTCTACCAAACGCTTTTGAATGTCACTGTTCGCTGATTTGGCTACCTGAACATATATAAGAAGAGCCCAGCAGTGTTCTGGAGTTACTATAGAAGTGAATCAGAAAACAATATTCAAGATACAAACGTGTGACGTACCCATCGCTGGTCCACATGAGCAGAGGCGCTTGAGCATAACAGCTATAAATCGAGCAGATAAATAATAAAACCGAGGTGAAGGCCATTGTTGAGAGACTACTGCGACGCATTCCTACTTCCGTCATTCTGCAGGAGAATCACGTGAATGGCAGACCGCTGGTGATCACGTGACTGTTTTTTTTCCTTCAATCATGTGATTCTCTTCTGACTCGATTCGTTCACGTCCTCTGAGCAGTGCACACTGCGCATGCGCGACAGGCAGCGTCGCAACGCCGAACATCATAGGAATAAACTACATTTGCATTACTTGCTAGGCCTAGGCCAGCAAGAAAAATAACATCCAGCCTCTGTAAATCATCCTCAATTTAAGACGCCATAGTGAATGAAGATCTATCTATCTCTATGTCTGTCTGTCTCTCTTCAGAAACGCTGCCGTTACACTTTGTAAAATAAAGTGTTAACATAGTGAGGTTGAAGTTCATTACCTTTAAAACATTAAATCATAACAGTTCAGCCCAAAATAACTTTGCCTTGTAAGACCACATAGATATGCTTCTTAACACTCAATGTAAAGTTAGCATTTGTTTCTAAACAACTGGAATTGATTAAGATGACGCTGTAATTTCCGGACCACTTTATTGCGCTTAAATATTAACAGACAGTCTCTATCATATGATCGCATTTTAAATCAAGCTTATTTTCATTACTGACAGATAACATATTATTAGCAGTATGTTGATATATATATGTGGAAAAATTCGTTTGCAGAACTCTAAAACGGATATTATCTTAATCATCACCACGTTAATTCACGCATTATGGCTTCATCATCCACGGTGTTGTCGGCGGAGGGATATCTGGGACTGGGACTGCGCCCTGTGCCATTCAGCTGGAAGATGGGGAAATGAATAAGTGCCACCGAGCGCAGTTAATTGTATTCAGTTTTTGTATTCATTGTATTCAACATTTCCCAGGGTGTGGGCGTTGATATTTTTTTACTGCATTTATATTTACGGCTTAATTATAACTCCTTGTTAATGAAATTCTTAGCAATATTGATCTTCTCGGTTAAGGGAGTTGCACTATATTATTTCGCGAATGTCTCCGCACCGCTGGAGCTCGTGCTGTGGTCAGGGCCATCTTTGGTCGTTCTCGCCGGTCGCACCACAGTCAGTGATCAATTGTGATACGTGTCAAATTATTTGAGCGATAATTGTTTCCAAAGAGGTCGTTTTGCCGCTAATAGGACAACAGACTCGTTCTGCATAAACATTTCGTTGCATCAACACCGTTTTACTGAAATTTGGCTAAAGACGGGAGATACACTGTAATACAACATGGACGAGGAATATGATGTTATCGTATTGGGCACCGGACTCACAGTGAGTAGCGCATTTGGGTCACTGATGACTCGCTCGCTTTGGAGACAGATTAAGATGTTGCCGAGGGATGCTCGGATGCTTAGAGATGTGGCTGTACGAATAGATGCTTTGCGTTAGACTGAACCCGATGGCCTATTGCTGACGCATCCTTTGGATCAGTATGCTGTGTCTATGTAGTGAGCCAGTATTTCTCGCAATTTCTGCATGAATACGAGTGCAATCCATCCCAAATCCAACTTCCCCCGAATTTCCAAAGCCTTTGAGGCTGCAAGGTTAAATTGACATGAAAGCGGTTATTAAAAAGTAATGAATGATTCTTCTCACAGAGTCTGGTTCTAAGGAGTGGCATCAGGTATCCCATTCGCTCGGGCGTCGAAATAGGGGAAATATATGTATTCATTGAGGATATTTCGCCTTTTGTGGTTTGCCAACGTAAAAGCTGTATTGTAGCCTACTTAAGTGATGTTAGGTCACTGTCTGTCTGTAATTCTGGTATTAGTGAGTATTTATTTTTGTTATTGTTATAATTCTAAAGAGCTCTCTTTTACAAACGTGGGAGCTAGACATTTGTTACATGCGTGCAAAAAACAGTATTGTTAATAATAATAATAATAATAACATAAAAAAGGGGGTTTTATCAAACGTTTCCTCTATTTTCCTCTTGGAGGATAGTGGCTGGGCTGCGGCTCATAATGTGGGCTGGGCGTAGCGATGTTCGATTCGTGAAGGAATTGTTCTTGTGAGTCGGTTCTTTTCAGTGAATCGATCTGAGAGGTTCTTCGGTCGTTGACTCATTAATAGCCGAATAGTAGACATTTTATAAATACCTCCAGGAAATGTAGTTACGACTTAATTATATGGAAGTTTTAAAACAAAAACATTTGGATGTAGAACTCTTAGCTATAACATGTAAACTAATTAAAGTATTGCTTAATGTAGCCTAACTAAATTATATTTAGGTTCTAAATTATTACTGTCTTATGTCATGGCTGCAACAAACGTAATTGGAACACACAAAATTCCAATAAACAGATGTTAATCAACCTCCAAAACATTTAATAGGCCACGCTAGGATGACAGAATGAGGTAGGCGAATCAAATAATTCGTTTTCAAAGCGCTCCATTAACTGTTCAAAAGAACCGATTCGCGGAAATGAATCGCACTTTCCGTCATAGTTGGGTGGGGTGACTCGCATCCATCCCAATGTTTAACACGGAAGTCAAGGCAATGGATAGATACCCGATGCCATGTCAACAGATGATAAAAAAAAGTATATCCAAGACTGATTATTTCAACTAAATGATGTTTATTTGTGTAGGAATGTATTCTCTCTGGGATCATGTCTGTGAATGGGAAGAAAGTTTTGCATATGGACAGAAATCCATACTACGGAGGTGAAAGTTCCTCCATCACACCCCTTGAGGAGGTGAGGATGCTTCACATGTACCACTGTCACTACTCCAATCTCATGTCTGCTTGATATTGCACATGTTTACTATAACTGTATAACTGCCAGAATAAATATTGCTATTTGTAGCCATGTATTTTAACACATTAATGTTTTATTTGACTATTAATGTTTATATAAATACATTTTTTTAATGAAAATAAACATTTACACATGCACTCACATTTTACATGCTTTTCTCTCAGCTCTATAAGAGATTTGGGATTTCAGACAGCCCCCCAGAGTCAATGGGCCGGGGAAGAGACTGGAATGTGGATCTTATTCCTAAATTTTTAATGGCCAATGGTAAAAACTTAAGTAACATGATAGTTGGTGTGATAATACTGCTCAAAACATGTTTTTGGATTAGATTGCTGTCCTTAAAGTCATGCAAGTCTGTAATTTTGTTTAGAATATTTAGAATGATAATAATGTTCCACTGCATTTTGTCATTGTTTTCTTCCTTAAGGTCAGTTAGTTAAGATGCTTCTATACACGGAAGTGACCAGATATCTTGACTTCAAAGTGGTTGAGGGAAGCTTCGTGTATAAAGGAGGGAAAATCTACAAAGTGCCCTCTACTGAGACAGAGGCACTGGCTTCAAGTACGTCCAGCTAGTGTTTTATTGTCTCTAGGACTAAGTCAGGAATGATTGTTTTCGATAAAATTACAGATTCATTTAGTTGCCCCTTGACATGTGTTGCTTAGACCTAATGGGAATGTTTGAGAAGAGACGTTTCCGCAAGTTCCTAGTTTTCGTGGCCAACTTTGATGAGAACGACCCGAAGACTTTCGAAGGCGTCGATCCCAAACTCACAACGATGGGAGACGTGTACAAGAAGTTTGACCTAGGTCAGGACGTGGTCGACTTCACGGGACATGCCCTGGCCCTCTACAGGACAGATGAGTAAGTGTTGCTCGTGTTACAAAACCCCAAGTGTCTTATCATTGCTCTCATCTTTAAACTTACAATTTAAGACAAGTCACTATAGGAAAAAAACATTGTGTTACATGTTTATTTTATTACATTTATTTATATGCATCTGTATATTTCAATTACAGTTTTTTTTCTCAGAATGAGTTTTACATAATTTTTCACTTCAATAGCACTTAAATTCATCTAACTTTTAGATTGTATTCCTGTCCATATACTGATGATTTTTACAGGAGGGTTTGTTTATATGTCATTATAAAGATATATTTCTGGCTGCTGACAGTATTTTCTAATTTATGGAATAATAAAAATGGATGTCTTATAGATATTCAGGTGTCAACAAAATGAAACTGTATCCAATGTTGTGGAAATGTATGCAAATCAGTGCATATTTAATCAGATAATGCCTCATTTGCATATTCAAACTCGACACCTTAGAAATCTTGTAGAACAAAACGATTGTC
Source organism: Carassius carassius (assembly GCF_963082965.1). Taxonomy (NCBI): domain Eukaryota; kingdom Metazoa; phylum Chordata; class Actinopteri; order Cypriniformes; family Cyprinidae; genus Carassius; species Carassius carassius. Next base: position 17,946,815 of record NC_081791.1, on the reverse strand, counting down.
GTTATACACTGTCATTAATCAACTGAGGAAGTACTCCGATGTCTATAAGATGTCTATTCACATGTGCTGTCTTGCTTTTCACATGCTTTTTCATTGGTGGTAAATGGACTAAAGTGAATTGAATTCCTCCTAGTTACCTTGAGCAGCCGTGTCTGGAGACCATCAATAGGATCAAGCTCTACAGTGAGTCTCTGGCACGCTACGGGAAGAGCCCATACCTGTACCCTCTGTACGGACTGGGGGAGCTGCCTCAAGGGTTTGCTAGGTCAGCCAATCATCCTGGTAATCATGTGTTGAGCGTCATTGTGTTATAAATATGGTCCTTTTCCCTTGTGAACTTACAGGTTAAGTGCAATTTATGGAGGAACCTACATGCTGAACAAACCAGTGGATGAGATAGTGATGGAGGGAGGACACGTGGTGGGCGTGAAATCAGAGGGAGAGGTAAATCTTTAAGACAAGCAGTGTTTGCAGTGTGATGTAACTAAAAATAAGAATTAAATAGTAATAATTGATCTAAATTATTAACAATTAAACAGATATAGAATCTTCTTTGAGACAGAGTTGACATTTATATTTGGTTAATTTCAAGCAGCATGCATCATGAGAATAAACGTTTTTTTTTTTTTGGTTTTCATGCATAAGTTTATGCGTGAAGTCTGGCTTGCCTCAGTAATCCTGCTTTTTCCAGGTTGCCCGTTGCAAGCAGCTCATCTGCGACCCTAGCTACATCCCGGACCGCGTGCACAAAGTCGGCCAGGTGATCCGGGTCATCTGTGTCCTCAGCCATCCCATTAAAAACACTAATGATGCCAATTCCTGCCAGATCATCATCCCTCAGAACCAGGTTAACCGCAAATCAGGTGAGTGACAACATATCAACATTCGCAGGATAAACCGACACTAGTCTATTATTATGTATGTATATACATATATCTGTGGCTCAGTGCTCAAAAGGTTGTGGGTTCATACTGGTAAAAAAAAAAGATGTATATTATAAATTAAATTGTGTGCATCAGTACTCAGTGTGTAGTCATCACTAGAGGACGCTGCTTGCTTTCATTAAAAAAATGAGATAAGCTGCAAAAGAGTGTAAAGAAAAGTTAATGTAGAATTTATTCCTGTTTGCCTCTAGATATCTATGTTTGCATGATCTCCTACGCCCATAATGTGGCGGCTCAGGGGAAGTACATCGCTATTGCAAGCACCACTGTGGAAACCTCTGATCCTGAAGCTGAAATCGAACCTGCTCTGGAACTCCTGGAGCCCATTGACCAAAAGTCAGTTTACTCTCGGTTTTCTGCGTTCTATGACCTGTTTATTTGGCTCAGTTTTAGGGAAGAACTTTAATAATGTAAATACCAAGTAGCATGGTTCAGAAAGATAAAAAAAAATACACTCTTCCGACCACTCTCATACTTTTATCTTCAAAGCCACATGGCCAGCTAAATTCATGGACTACAGCTAAATGTATTAAACACACATATAGATCATACTACATGAATGCACATTTTTGTATTTTGTCATTTTTACAGGTTTGTGGCCATCAGTGACATGTATGAACCCACAGATGATGGTACAGAGAGCCAGGTCAGCTTCACACAGTCATTTAATATAATTTTTCTGCTATTGTAGTATTTATTATTATTATTTAGAATTACTTTTTATATCTTCAGTCAGTTTTATTTTAGTTTTAGCCATTTTATTTTGTGCTTTTTCTTTTTTTATTATAATTTTTTTATATTTATATTTATATATATATATATATATATATATTTTTTTTTCTCTCTTTTAGTAAAGTTTTGATTTAAGCTGAAATAATATTAAATATAAGTATTAACTTCAGTATACTTTATTCAGTCATTGAAAATTATTTTAATAGTTTAAATTTTTTAATCTTTCTACTCAGCTTTATTTTCGTTTCAGTTTTAGGTCTAATTTTAGTACTTTATCTTAGTACATCGTACATCTAACTATTTATATGGAATTTTATTTCAGCTTCTTTTCAATTAAACTATTTTAATAGTTTTAGTTAACAACAACTGGCTTCACAGTAATTTCTTTAAATAAGGCACGGCTGGGCAGTATATAAAAAAAACTTTTTTCTTTCAGGTTTTTGCATCGCGCTCCTACGATGCCACCACTCATTTTGAAACAACTTGTAACGACATCAAGGACATCTACAAGCGCATGACAGGCAGTGACTTCGACTTTGAGAACATGAAGCGTAAACAGAACGACGTCTTCGGCGAGGATGAGCAGTGAGGGGTGGAGGAGTGACGGAGGAGTGGAGAGGCAATGATCAGGTGGAGGGAGAGATGAGGCGGGCTGAACGGGATTTACCTGGCTGGGTTCAGAGGTCACGCAGAACAGAATCAACAACACTGTAAATCTCTTTCAGCCGACCTTATCTTTCCCAGAGTGCTCTTTGCTCATTGTCTCCACACACCTCCGGTGTCTCTGTTCGGATACTTACAGTTCAGCACACAGACACACAAATGCTCTATCGCTCACATTCCACAACTCTGCACTACAAACTGGGCTCACACCAACATGCTATTTAGATTCTTACACAAGCAGTATGTATCGTTTGCGCAAAATATCCTGTTGAAGTGAAGCGTGTCTTTGTTCTCTGAATATTGTCTTTGACTGAAGCCCATACATGTGAATGATTCCTTGAATATTGAAGGAGAATATTACATTAAAACGATTTCTCATCAACTTTCGTGAAGTACCCCCAACTGTCCTCAGACTGTTAGTTTAGCATACTGTCGTCACTTTGACATTTAACAGCTTCATGTGAACACTACAGCAGCTTTCCTATACTTTAGGAAAGGGTCACTGACAAACATATAGTAAGATCACTGTTAAACACTAGAGTTTGACACCTGGAAAAAGGATGTAATATAATATTTAAAACACAAAGTTGTACAAAAGTAAATCTGACTTCGCTAGATCCAGCAATCAAAACCTGAGCTGACAGTTTCACATCATTGCACTTCCTATTCACGATCTTTCCGCTCTTTTAACGCACTGGTCTTTTTTTTATTATTATTGTTAGATTTGTTTTTTTTTTACTAAATTGAATGAGATGTATAATATGCAGTATAGAAGCGAACTGTAAGCCATTAACTTAAATTACAGTCTTTGTGCTAACTCTTAAAAATGTTGTACGACCTCACAATTCCTGACCTTATTCTACATTCCTGCTGTCATTCATTTTGTTTGTAGTGAAAACGGATATGGACAGCTGTTATTGAATGAAAATGTGTGCAAAGTCGATCTCTTGGTCTGTTACTGGAAATGAGTCTTAATAAGAACGTGGAAGCAATTTTCACTCCCACAGCGGCAGAAGAAATCGATCATGTGAATTTAATGAGTATCAGATCCTTTGGTATTTGATAGTAGCCATATCCGTTGGTATTCTGGCTCTTGTAAACCAGGCTGACTCCAGTCTACTAAATACACATGCTCTAACTTTGAATTATGAACACTACGCCTCTCTGTGTACTGTAAAGATTCTTACTGCATCATGCAATCATTGTGCATCTTTGATTTCGGTTTTATCTGTGATTGACACATGTAGTCTCTGCATTTTCTCTTGGCTGTTAGAAACCACAAGACGACAAACTTTGTATTGAACAATGACTGGTCGTTTTCACAATTACTTATATCTCTAACCATGCTTGTCTTTGTTTTCAAATGATTTGAATTGGCATCAATAGTTAGTCTGGAGCAGGTGATAATGGTGTGCTGTTTGAAGTTCGAAGTGTAGAATATACAAGCATTCTCATGTTTTCCATACCTTTGCTGAGAAAAAGCCTTTGACTGTAGTCACTCCCCCCCCCATTCATTTTTATGTAAAACGAGTGTGACATTTTCATTACATTCTTGAATTTTATTGGGCCAAAGTCACTTATGGCCTTATTGATTCACATAGAAACATACAGGTCTTGAACTCTTTTCCTTCCAGTGCACAAATTAGATTGTGAACTAATGAATCTGGAATCAAATAGAATTATGCTGCATTGCTATATTGGTTATGTTTTGCACCTCTCCAGCATATTGTTGCATATGTTTGGATTAACTGTTTTGTACTGTATTTATTTTCATTTTGTCTTTCATTTTCAATGTTGAAACAACTAAACATCTTTAAAAAAAAACTGACACAAAAACTCGACAATTTTAAATTTCATCTCGTGTTTGAGCAGTCTTGTGCAACAAAAACAAAAATAAATATGAATAAAATGAAACTCAGTCATTCTTTGGTTACGTTTGGTTATTTGCACTTGAAGAAACATCTCCTTTCCTAACAGGACAAAATAAAGCATTCAATATTAATTACTAATATACAATATTATAATCATTTTACACAATTACTGTATTATATTATATTAAATAAAGGCATATATAGAGATTTACTGATAAAAACACTGCAGCAAGATTTTTTTTTATGTTTTTGAAAGAAAACTTATGTTCACCAAGGAAACATAAAAAAAAAAAATATATATATATATATATATATATATATATATATATATATATATATATATATATATATATATATGTATGTATGTATGTTCAAATGCAAATATTTGAACCAATCAATGCTTCAGAATCATCCTTCAGTTCATCACAGCTTGTGTATATTCCTATTCTCTCCCCCATCAGTTGTTATTTCACTGTCAAATAGAAGAAGATTCAAGTTCCAGTGTCTTTTCTGTACCTTTTAGAACTCTGTAGTTGTGGAGACATGGTATGAAGGTTATCTACTGGCGATCCACAACATAGCTCTCATAAGAATTGCCCAGAAGTCTCTCTACATCCACCTTTGGCACCACCCAACATTGAGCTGAGTGCCGCTTCCTGGATGAGTCCTTCAGAATCTTGTCTTGTAGAGTGACAGGAAAATGCTCGTCTCCTTTCTTTAGCAAACCCATGGCCAGTGAAGTGTTCTTATTTGTTTGTGCATGATGGAAACCAGCCTGATCCCTTGAAACCCTTTTGACCTCCATAAAGGCATGTTGAAACTGGCCTGGAAATAAATACCCATACAAGAGCTTAAAAAAATGGCAAAATGTGGCTGAAAAACCATTTGACATCTCACTGAATAAGATTAAAAAAAAAAAAAAAAAAAAAAGTTACCTACCCAACAGCCCTTGTGTGAGATGAGAAAGCCCCTTTCCATCTGCAATATAGAAGCCCAGGTGCTCCATTTGGAAGTATTTGGGATGGGTGTAGTGATGGAAGAGAATGAGGAACTGCACACCAACCCTGAGCTCAATCCGACAGCTGTGGTGATCTTCAACCATAATTCTCATGCCATGCCGCTCCACAGAACCTCTCTGATTGGTGGGCAGCATCTCAATTTCCTTCCCATTCACTTTCACTTGTATGGAGTCCAGTGTTAATGTGATCATAATGGCACCTTTGGCTGCAGTGATAGAAATCCTGTCAAAGAAGGTACGAGTACGATTCTCCAGCCCCTCTTTAGAAGGAGCCAGCATTAAATGCCCATCCACAATAATGCCTAAAACAGGAACAAGAGACATCAATCATGTTAAAAGAGTATCTAAACAATAAGCTATACAGTGGATTTAAAACCGTAAAACCTTTGTCTGGGTCCACAAGAAGCCGTAGTACATCATCAGCCCTGCCATCGACGGTAAAACACAAGTTCTGATGGAGCTTTGGGAGCTGAACAACAAAATGTGGGTCTCCATCCACTTTCAGAGACACAAAATACTCTTATGTTAATGAGATTATAATCTTATATTTAACTTTAAATGTTCAAAAATATCTAAAGGAAAAACGGAATATTTCATAAGATATTCTGTCCTTGAGACATACCTGAGGAGGAGAACACTCTAACTGAACTTAAACTGGGTTGGTTATCTGGGTCTGTTGAAATTAAAGGAATACTGAAGTAAAATGTGCTTATTACAAGTTAATAAATGTAGTTGCACTGCATTTCTGAATGTTTTTTTTATTGCACAAACACCGATTATGAATTGATAAATGATGTGCTTACCAGACACTTCAGCATCAGAATCTGAAAGAAAAAGGAACAAATTCAAAAACTACATAATTCCTGGTAGCTTAAAAAAAAAAATAGACCAAGCTAAAATTTTTGATGTTTTTAACTCACATGACTCATAATGGATGTTGTAGTCATAGTCGTAGTCATGTGTTGTATCATAATCTACACACACACACACACACACACACACACACACACACACACACACACACACACACACACACACACACACACACACACACACACACGCAGCTGATTTGATTCATGTTTTGAAAGTTATTGTTTATATTTGGAATCATTATCAAACTGATTTAGCATTTGAAAATGTGTAACTTACCTTTAATAAGTTCAATATCTGTATAAAAGATTAAGACAAACAATCAAGGAAGATACAACTTAACCCTAATATCACCCTGGCCGTATGTGTCCACTCGGCTTTATGGCTGCAACTTTGTTTTTCTTCCTGTTAATAACATAAACCTGAATGTTTACCAACATTTTGGCACTCTCAGTATTTGCTCTGCTTTCATTTCCACAACAAGATGTGTTTTCATTTGACTGTAAGTGCACTGCAAAGTGGACTTCGGTGTGTATATTGCCATCTTAAGTGAGATTCTAATACTTCCTATGTACATGTTACGTTCGAAGGGCACAGCAAACAGAATACGAAATAAAGGGACATCAACACCTCACTTCAAAAGTAAGTGTAGAGGTAAATTTACCCACCAATCACTGCACATCACTCCAGTACTTAAATCAGCAATATCAAACGAATAGCAGTGCAATATGGCAGTATATTGGCACGGCTGTGATTCGGCCATAGGCAATCACAGCCATATCGCACAGCTAGGAATGTGATATCGCATTTATACAACAGTTCAACAGCACAAGTGCTTAAATACAAAAGACACAACATTCAGCATTAAAGTTACATAAATTATAAAGTGATAAGGTTTTCCCCTCAGCCAAAACTATTTGTTCTGGAACAAATAATAGATTAATGAGATCAAAGACTGTCTGTAAGATTTACCCAAAACAAATTAAATCTCATGTTTAACCACTATAGAGACATCAAAGCCAGTGGCAAATTCCAGATGAGTTGGGTGAGGTAAGGCGGCTCTTGGCAGGTTCATAAGCTCTAAACGGACGCTGACAAACTGGAGCACATATCTATGAAAATGTTGAAGAAAATATTTAAATAAATGTTATCTTTACTAACAAACTGCATATTTGAGGTCTACTCAAGTATGTTCTTGACTAAAAAACTCTTAAACCTACATTCAAAAACATTAAATTATAGTGTGAGAAATACTGCAAGTGGTGTGATACAAACGGTTGGAGCTCTGTTATCACTAGAATAATCGCACTCCTCTCGGCCAATCAGATTCGAGAACCAGAAAGAACTGTTGCATGAAGTAACATGAAAAGGAGTTTCCAGCGTTATTATTCAGTTTAATTAGTTCCAGGTATGGTTTGTACACAATTGTGCGCAAGACATGACAGATCAAACACACATTTTATCAAGTAAAGTGAACATAAACAGATGCCATTGGAAGAGAAGTGAAAACAGAGACTCTGTCAACTGGTATGTAGCTATAGAAAATTCATTGAAGATGAATGTTCAGAACTACTTAATTAATCTGCCCTAGTGGACACATACGGTGTCTAAACCAAAGAAGTAGAATGAAAATAAAATGGATTGCATTACCTTTCCTCTGAATCTGGATGGATGAGGACACATCTGATGGACAGAGAACAATGTAAAAATAGAGGACACAAAAATAACCGTTACATTCAATGGCACTTTGGTTATTCTATGTTATGTAACATTCAAAGAACAAAAAACTATTGAATATCTGCCAAATTGTGGCAAAAAATTTCAGCTGCTGTTCCTTAGAAGGAACTCACCCAGAAAACGAGAGGCTTCATACAGCTTCGGAGCATCAGTCATTCCTGGCATAGGCAGAAACGAAGGAGCCATCAGTGTGGCCACTTCCAGTTCATCCCGAATGTCTGAATTAGAATCTGTGGTAGATGCTGTAGCGGTTATTGTTTGTTTGCCCTGCTCAAGCGTTGTGAGTCCTGAGGTAGTAGAGTTCTCAACATCTGAGGAAGAGTCTTTCACCACAGGTGGTGCAGTTTTGACTAAGGTGGCTAGCGTTGTGCTTTTGACTGGTGGAGAGGAAGAAGTGGTTTTTGCTGTACTGACAGGTGTGTTGGAAATCTTAGCCAAGGCTGGTGTGGTTTTGATGGTGCTCGGAGGCGAGGAGGATGGCTTGCTGGAAAGTGGGGTAGAGGTGGCCTTAAGTGGTCCTGTAGTGGTCTTTTTAGGTGATGGAGGAGGAATTATTTTGTTAAGGGAAACAGAAGTGTTTGGAGGTTGACCTGTGGTGTGAAGCCCTGAGGGTGGTGGATGTGCTCGTACAGATTTGGTGACAGAAGGTTTGCTTGTTTTTGGAGGTGAGAGCGAGCTGGATTTTTTGTTTCCTGCTGCAGATGTGGATGATATTTTTGGTGCAGTGTGAGAGGTCATGTTTGTAGAACCCACTACGGTACTAGTTGACGTCTTGCTAGTAGTAGCCATGACAGAAGAGCTAATAGTGGGATCGGGTTCATCGATATCTGGTTTGATCACAACCAACGATGTGACCTGTGTTACAAAATTGTACTTCAGTGAAAGATTGGTGGCTTTATCTACAAGAAGTCGCTGTAGAAACACATCCGAGGTGTTAATTTTAGCCAAGAGCAACTCTTTGATTGTGAAATAAGCCCAGAGACGATGCACAAAGCTAGGAATGCCCTCCAGTGCCTGTGCACAGCCCAGAGACTGTTCTGTGCCATTTACAACTGCTTTGGTCAATGGTAGCTCATTCTCCACTCTGACTTTTTGCTTTGAATCATTTGCTGTTAGTGTAACCTTTAGATCCTGTACACCTGGCTTAAGGCGACCCGTGACTACCAATTCAGAGCCCTGGAAGTAGTTAGGGAACAGAGAGCGAGTGATATCATACACCTGATCATCTAGATAGGACAGCTGGATATCTGAAAGCAGAGGGCTAGCGACTTCATCATAGAAGCCTTTCAACTGGACAGCTGCATCATCGTCCTCATATACCTGAAAGACAACAAACAAATTATACATTATTCTTATTATACAGTTCCAGTCCTCAAACAGATTGGCCGAATGTCATTCCAGGAGCACTGAAATACAGTCCAACAGCATTGGGAATGTTTTGACTGTTTTTAATTGCTTAAAGAGATAGTTCACCCAAAAATGTCATCCTAGGTGTATATGAATTTCTTAATATTTCTTTTACAAATACAAATGGAGTTATATTAAAAAATAATCCTGGCTTTATCTTACATTTACCCCCAAAACGATGTGAAGTACTTTTTATGATTGATGGATACACTTTCTTGGGCTTCAAAATCTCAACCAACAATCACTGCTATGATAAAGCTTGGAAGAGCCAGGACATTTTTGTAATATAACTCCAACTGTATTCATCTGAAAGAAGAATATACACCTATGAATGGCTTGAGGGGGAGTAAATCATGGGGTAGTTTTAATTTTTGGGTGAACTATTCCTTTAATTGAATGTGTGTGTTCCAGGAATACTGAAGACTCTTTCTTTTTTCTTGTATAGGCATACTCATAGAAGGTCACTTACCATCCGAGCCACACCCCGGTTCTCCAATGCCAGCCTTCTCAACATTGGAAAATCAGCATCATCTCCAAAGGCCAGGCCAAATAATGAAGCTAAACCCAAAGCATTCTGTGCATTGTGCAGAATCACATCTGGTTCTGTCTCCCCAATAGTGGCTTCGCCATCAGTTAGGAAGATGATCATGGGAACACGGTGAGATGAAGGCACACGACCAGTGGATGAAGACGAGTGTGCAGATGGATTTAGCAAGTGGGCCGCAGACAGTAGAGCTGCATTGATGTTTGTCCCTGGTGTAAGGAAAAAAAATTACAGTATTTTTTGCATAACTGAATCTCCACTGTGGCTGTTTAATCTCAAGATTCATAGCAACATAAAATGCATAAAAACATTTCCAGTCCGAATTGATTGTGATGGGATAAAATACAGTGTACCACAAAATAAGGGCAAAAACATGTCTTTCTATTGATTAAAAAAAAAAAAAAAAACAGCATGTAGGAAAATATGATTCACAAACACTGTCATCCTTTGATAAGTGTTAAAAAAAAAGAACTATGGGTTACTAGTTTGAATCAGTCACTGAACTCAATTAGTTAATTAGCGTTTCCTGAATCACTAAATCAATCTGACTCACTTACTGAACATCAAGTTATCATTAATAGATGTCTATCTTGAAATGAAGCAAATGTAATTAAGGTTTATGAAACTATATATATAATGCTTATGCAAAAATTATAATTATATATGTAAATTAAATATGTAAATAAATCAAAAATCGAAATTCTGCAGGAAACAATGTTTTATTTTGAATAATAAAAATACTTCAAGATACAGAAGAAACACCTACAGCCTTCTGCGATTATTTTCCTGACAAATTCCTTAGCATCCCGCACGTTTTGTCGAGTGGCCCGCACAGTGCGGCCTTTCTTCCAGGTGTGGACCTTATCTGAGAAAGTGATGAGATTGAAGTAATCTCCCTCACGTAGGTCACTCAGTATGGTGGTCATTGCTGCCTTTGTCTGATGTAAAAAACAGTGGAGAAATACATTGTTCATTGTTCTTTATCTCCTTCTCAATAAGTTGTGGTGTTGAGATGGCTAACATGCTACCTGCTTAATTTTTGTGCCAATCATAGAGCCGCTGATGTCAATGACAAAGATGACATCTTTAGGAACTACAGGAAGCCCTCGAGGTGCAAAGTAATGAACAAAGTAGCCATCATCAACCTGGAGTAGAAAAAACAAAACAAGAGAAAACATTACAGTGCTACACCAGGACCACTGCTATTCTGGTATCACCAATCAGATGCATTAGTATGAAGACCTGGATGTCCCCCATGGGGTCTTTGAGCTCTACGTCATACTGAATGACGAAGTCTGCATTGAGACCTCTGGGGGAGATGTTCTTCTGTTGCTGTATGGTGGGAGTATAGTGCACATGTGCGCAGTAAGGATTCTGCTCGACCTTGGTTGGAGGAGGAGGATCTGCATCCACTGAAAGATCAGTGAAAAGATGATTAACCATGTATTTTGTGATTGTTTGTTCTAAAGCACTGATATGACAGAAGTGGTTCTTTTAGTGTACTGTACCTTGAGCATTGCTGGTTAGCAGTCGACTGGTTCGCAGTGGCAAGGCTCTGATAAAGCTGATGCCTGTCCGCTCTGATATGCTGACGTCCAGAGAGAAGTTCTGCACAGGTTGGCCAGGCCGTAGACCCAAAGACAGCTCATAACGGCTGAGACGTCGTGATAACAGCTCCTCATAAGTCAGTGAGAATGAGACGTGAGCTCCAGGAGGCACGTTGACTGCTACACGGAACTTCTCTATCTCACGTTCCCTTTGCAATACAATAGAAGTTAATCAGGTTCCAGGTTCGGATTTTGATTTCTTTAAGGATAATTCAACAAAAATATTTATTGTTCAAAACATCTGCAAGTGTATGGGGGAAAACTATAGGGATTTTGTCAACACATTAAATTCCAAAACAGCATGTTTGTTGGGTCAAAAGTGAAGAGTGCAATTTTAAGTGGATGGCTGCACACTGGGATTCTGCCAAAAGCAGGTCCTAGTGGAGAAGGTATTAAACAAAATTTGGACTGACTTGGTAGCAACAAGTCCTGCCGTTTTCCCCTGCTTCTTAGCGGTATCATAGATCTTCCTGGCATCAGTTCTCCTCTTCACCTGAGCCACATACACCTTACCATTTGAGGTGCTGGATATAAAGAAATCAAAGCAGAAAACATGAATATTTTGATATTCACACAGTCATACAGTCTAGTTCAAAATCTGTGATATGTTGGTGGCAAAACTACTTCACACTGGTTTATAAACATCCTATCCTAGCTTTTTTGTGTGTGTGCAGTCACTTTTTTGTCTGTGCACTTTAGTTTTTGTTGTCACCTTAATGTAAATCTTCAGGAAAACATTTTTGTTCAAAAGACCTTGAACGGTGCATTTTTTTATTTTTTGCCATTGCGTTTTGTATTTCTTAATTTAAACTCATGAAAACAAGTGGAAACAGATCGCAGCGAAAATAAAAACCATAATCACTATGAAACTCTCGCAATCACGTAGTAATTCCAAAATCCCCTTAATGCTCAGTTCAGGAGCATTTCCCCTGCATAAACGCGAAGGAGTTCACCCACACGGCTATCCATACTCTCTTTATGTCTTTACATGAGGGTCAAGCTTAGAAAATGCTAAAGTAAGGTCAACCCCTATAAGCAAATATATTTAAATAAAAGTCAACAAGAACCAACCAAAATAAACCAACAGCCTTGAAAAAGAGCTTGTTTGAATAAGAGCAGGGTGAATGGACAGTTTAAAGCACAGTGGAAAATGAGGCGCCTGTATGTATGTGTGGCACTGAGAGGTCTGGGATGGCTGTGCATGTGACACTGTGAACACAGAGCTCTCAGTCACGGTTTATCAAATGCTACTGCATGAAAGAAACACTTTTGCTGCAGTTATTTGAAAGAATACAGAACCTGATGGAAGTGTCTGTCTGTATTTGTGTGATTCTTTGAGGGTGTATATACATCTGTAATGTACATTGAAACTTGAAGCCCTGCTTTGTTGATGGATACATGTGTGCATTCTTCACGCATGTGTGTGTATTTATATGCACATAAATGTGTGAGCATGTGTACCTTGGCCGTGTGCCTTGGTAAACTCTGCTGGGTAAAAGGGAGAGTGAACAGAGCCAGTTCTCGTCATTTCTCTATTAGCTTTCTGAGTTTTCTTGACAAAGCCTGCTATTCATCTGGCCTGAACGGTCTTTACTTTTGACCCACGTCCGTTTCCAAATCCTGCCCCTCTGTGCTTTATCAAGCTGTTATGGAGCCTTATTTGTGGGAAATTATATTTCGCATTTCTGGATAAGAGGTTTACAGAACTTTTATTCAGGTCAACAAATATGATTGCTAGGTCCTTTTTGTTCGGGTTTTTTTTTTCTTTTCTTTTTTTTTTTTTTTACCCCCATTCCAGTGTCCTTTTCTATTTTTTCTTCATTTGTGCAAAAAAAAAAAAAAATTATACAGCTGATAGAATAGAATTAAGTGAAAGTTACATGGACAGTTCACCTAAAAATTATTCATAATTCACTTTCATGTGGGTCCCAAACTGGTATGACTTGACTTTCTTTCTTATGTATAACACAAAAGTAGAAATTCTAAATAATGTGTTGGTCGCTGTATTCCATGCGATTACAATCAGTGGGTGTGAAGCTTTCAAGCTTCAAAAAGGATGCAAAAGCACCTTAAAATATGATAAAAAGTGGTCTATATGACTATTTACAAGCCATTCAAAAGCTCTGAGTGACAATCAGACCGTATTTAAATCGCCATTCAGTTGATATCTTCCCATTCTTTGAGATTATAACTCAAGAACAGCTGAACCTGGATCAGTGAGATGAACAGATCACTTCAATTTATGAATGAATGAATCATTCAAGGTTTATGACCCAAATCAGCTGAATCATTGACTTAAACTAAAAAAAAAAAAAAAGATTTGTTCAGAGTACATTGGACATTGCTACTTTTCTCATGAATGTGCCAAGGATTTTTGTCTCAAATATAAGTGTGCTTGTCACACAAAAAGCTTTCATATGGTTCCAGAAGATTTAGAAAATAGTGTCACTTTTATGATTCTTTTTGTGTAATTTTGACAGCTTAAAAGTTACCATTCATGTAACTACCTTGAATAGTTCGACTGGGGTAAATAAAAATGTCTCTCACATTTATTAGAAGAACAGAGAATTAAGTCATTTTTGAAACAGCATGTGGGTAAGTAAATGATAATATATCTTTAACATTTAAGTGAAGTAATCTTATTTTTATTTATTATTTCTGTAAATTAAATCTGAGCATGAACAAATCCCTTTTGATCACAAAGCACTTCTTTCCACATGAACAAATCATTAGTACAGTTATAAACCTGCTGTGTCTATTCAGAGAAAACTTCAAACTTAAGCCAAGCGATACTCAGTTTAATTGCAATTTCACTGTTTTTAAAATGATTTGACAGCCAGAATGACAAAGACTGTGGTGTAATTTTTGACTCACATGGTAAAGTTGGAAATAAACGCAGATGAAGATAAATCCACCTCAAAGGCAGCCTCTTTAGTAATGTGGAGTTGGTTCCATATGATGCTTTCTACTGTGGTTACAGCATAGCGAGACACTACAGAACATCGCACATGGTAATCTGTCACCGTCAGCTGTGCACAACAAACACCAGAATAATACATTAATATGGCAAGCAACATTATTTATTTTTGAAATCTTTACATTTTCTTAATTTCAGCTATATATATAAAAAGCTGTGCACATGAACATTTTCAGGCTTGCTAGGAAATTTGCTGAAAAAAAAAACAAGCATTTAAAACATGACAGGAATTTATTGAAAAATTTGTATAATTAGAATATTAATTTTGATTTCTCAGGACTGATGGTCACATCTCAATCAGTTTACTTGAATCTGATTCAGACCACATTGATCTGGCTACAGAAAAGCCAGTCTATCTGAGCACTCTTTCATGCACTGCATGCAACAGCATATGCTCAAAGAAGCAGTGTATATAATTTAAAGACAAGATTAAGTGATGGAAACAAACATTAACTCAATTAGCCAGATCTACAAATGAAAAACTATGAAGACTAAAAGATTGGGTCTGAATGTCTAACAGCAAATATTTAAGATTATAGAATGTCAAAAAAAAAAAAAAACAACTTCAAGTATAATTTCAACATTATCATTTAAGTTTGCTTCTGCTTTGCTCTGTCTCCATTATTCTCATGTGTTTTTATACAAATAAACATCTGGTTTCTAAGGCATCAAATTCATGTTTGTGCATATTTTTTTAAATGAAAAGAAACCCATGGGTCCAAAGGCTAGAACACTATTTGGTGCTTTATGGCATTTCACAAACCAAAGCAAAAACATAGCTTTTTTTGTCATACTTACTGCTGGTTTTGCTGTTGAGGTCTGACGTCTCAGTCTCTATAAAGTATAAAATAATATGTGAGGCCTAGTTATTTTTCTTGATAGCTCCCATCCAGTGTATAAGAAACTTTTACATTACAGTCAGTAAAAGTATGTCAGATAAAAATATCTACAAATAATAATTCCAGATAGCAGTAATATAAATATAACCATCACAAAACTAACCGAATTCCTTAGTGCCACTCACCTTTACATGCATACAAACTTCGTATTATTCATATAAACTTAATTTCTAATACATTACAAACCACAAATTACCTTTGAAGTAAATATAGTTTGAAATACTCCCAGTATTCTCAGATGCCAGTGGTTTGGTTTTGAGCTTACATTGAAATAGACTGAATCAAAGTTATTCATGAACGGGTGGAAATGGAACTAAATGTCAGTACTGTACACACAAGGCCACTGGAGGATTTACACATAATTCACTGCTGTGCCAATATATTACACAAACGAAAAGCTAAATATGGAAAAAAGCGTCTTTGCTACTATAAATTTCCAGAGCACTCTTTAAACGAATCTGCTGTGACACAGGTTTATTAAATCAAATTTTGATATAATAAAAAACCTGCTAAATAATTATGAAATAAAAGTCTGTTAATAGGCATAATATGTGAATACAGTAATCATAAAAGGACAACTCCTGAATGTTATCCTTCCTTTTCTTTAGGTTTTCCTTATTTGACAAAAAAGCCCAGAAGGAATGCACTAAGAAATTCGTACAATTTAACAATTTAACTATCTCACATAATTTGGAACTTAGTGGGAATCTTTATTACAAGGGTTTAAGATTCCAGTGCAATGCACAATGAAAACTATAAGAACACACAATGTTGCTAACAATAAGACTACTACGATTACCAACAGTATTGTGAACATATAAATGTTATTTAGTCAACCTCCCTTCGGTTCTCTTAAACCATTCAAATACAACATAAAAATGTTGTACAAATTGACAAACAATATACAATTCTAAAAAGGAAACAACACTCCACTGGTACAGAAATTCTTAAATGCTGTATGAATCTTTACTGTTCGTTTTCGCGCGTCTATGACGAGGCGAAGTTTCGTGTTTGTGTCGCACAAAATACTATCGTTCACTCAAGACAAACTTCACATTTTACTTATCAAACGAAAATGTCACTGAACAATAGGGCAAATCGTGTTTAAGTAAAAAATTATGAACAATAACGCTATTACCAATTAGACATACCTGTAGAGGAACTGACTGCGCACATCCAAAAGGAACAACATTAAGTAGGATGAAAAAGACAGTGTGGATAGTCAAATCCAGTTTAACATCCATGCTTGCAGATTGTGTGGGAGAGCCAAAACCACTGTTGCCCGTAAGGCGAGTGCGTAACGTCTTCCACTAACTTCACATTTTAAGGCAAAAAGTTGTTTGTAAAAGGGGCAGTATTGCCCCCTCCCCTCCAAACTGATCCCAAAAATGATACTGAAGCCACGATAATGCCATAAGAGACATGGATGCTCATTTAGACTGGAAAAATAACTTGGTTATAATGACAAATGAGTTTCAATCATGCACAGGTATTTGTGGGTTTCAAGGGGAGCATTTTCACATGTGCATACTGGAAATTTCGCAGAGCCTCGCCACGATTTTGGGGGGCACGAAAAAAAAAATACCACACAAACCATTAACCCGTGAATGTCTAAAATTCCGTAGATTGCTGCCAGAAGCCTTTCAGTCGTCACAAAATTGTTCTTAAAGCGCATTACTGTCACCATATTTGAAGTATTTGGATACTGTATGTTTACTCCACAAGTCTCAAGTTACGTAGGAGAAGGTTTTTGGACAGGCGCTCGTGAACAAAAAAATAATAATAATTGTGAGGAGTAAATGGGCTTGAGAATGGTCTTGTGTGATATTGTGACGAATATAGATTTATTTGGTTGCTGTCCATGGTACTGTTAACTAACTGAATCGTCTTTTGATTCCTGTACTTTACGAATGCATAAAAGGGTATAATTGCCCAAATCTTTGAACACAATATAAAAATTAATAAAACAAAGACTATGTGTTTCACACATTAGGGGTTTAACCTGTTCTAACTAAACATTTTAAACTAGTTAAAAAAAAGAGGTAAAATTATCTTTAGTTGGAACATCAATTTCAACTAAAAACATTAGGCCAATGCAACCATATTATCAACAAAGTACAAACATACTTAATTTTCACAGTATAGTTTGAGAAACTAAAGGACAGTTCAAAAGTCTGAGAGCTCCAATGAAATGGCAAAAAAAAAAAAGTCGTCTTTTCCAATTGAATACATCAATATAATTTGTATGGAAAATTCATATCAACCATAACATTTGACATGTTACATTAACATTGTTCATTAACATTTGAGTGAAGAGTTGATTTGGAAATAAAAAAAAAAAATTACATTACATTTTTTGAGAATAAAAAAAATAACTGATGGGTTCTCAGACTTTTGGATCTCACTTTTGTGTTTGCAGACCTTTCTTAATGGAAACATGCTCATATCCTTTTAAATTCCTTCCACCTTGTTTCCACTTACACAATCTATGTGTAGATTAACTCTGCAAAAATGGCAAATGTACAATTTTTTTTATGATTATAGATGTTCGGGTACAGTCTGTAGTGCTTCTTCTGGCTTTCTTGCGACATTCACATTCTGGAAAGCAAAAAAAACAACAACAAATCATTCACTTTTAGACATTGATCAGCAATTAAAATTCTTCATCTTTCCGGAGGGTTTCATGACTTACTGTGGGTCTGTCCCTGTGTGTGTTCACTGCTTGGATGTTTAAATAGAAGGACTCCACTTTGCATCCTGCAAGGAGGACATAAAAGAACATGCTGTACTCATGTGTAGCACTTCTCATTAATAATATAATGAGGGAAAATCATGTAGTAGCGGGTTATGTTCAATCAACTATATATAAATTTCAACAGATTATGTTGGAACTCTAATGTTATTGTGTTTTTCATTAATATAGTAAAGGTGGTACTGCCCAAAAACTATTTTACATGCTGGGTTCATCATTTTATAATAATTGTTTCTCAAACATATCTACAGAATAGTTCTCTCAGACTGAAGACCAAAAAAAAAAAAAGATACCAGGACCACATATTAGACCCTAAACATAAACAGATCCATGTTAGAAATAAACATGGCTATGTCTACTCACCATAAGCTAATGGAGTTAGTTTGAGAACAGTATGCAAAGGACACTTTAGATACGGTAGATCATCTGTGGAGAAATCAGAGATGTATAATTTGCATGAAAGATGCTATGACAGTGAAAGCAATTGTTGGCCGTTTTTGGTTTAGACCTTCACTTTTGTCCAGAAAGTATGCCAGTAGACACCGCATGACTGCCTGGTGGCAGATGACGAGCACATTCTCTTGTCTCTCAAGCTCCATTATGACTGGCTCTAGACGGTGCATCAGGTCTTCATACGACTGCAGAACACAGGAAAGGAAAATACTGTAAACAGTAATATTGTGAAATATTGCAATTTGAAATAACCATTTTAAAATTTAATACATTTAAAAATTTAATTTATTTGTGTGATGGCAATGTTGAACTTTCAGCAACTGTTACTCCGGTCCTAAGATGTCACATGATCCTAAAATGTTGATTTAGTACTATCAATTACTGTTGGTGCTTAATTATAAGTAATGGTTCTTATTATCAAGGTTGAAAAGTCTTTGCAGCTTAATATTTTTGTATATAAATGTGATGCATTTTTTTTAAACTCTTTGATGAATAAAAAGCATTAATATGAAACCCAAAATCTTCTGTAACATTATATGTAAATGTCTTTACGGTCACTTTTGATGAATTTAGTGCATACTTCCTGAATTAACATTAATTTCTTAATTTTATTTAAATCTTTCTTACCACAAACTTCAGAGTTGTCATGTATCTCAGTTTTCACAAATCTTTTAAGTTAAAAAAAAAAAAAAAAGCTAACAAAATAAAATTTGCATTTTAGAATGATTTCTGAATTTCATATTACCTGAAGACTGGAGTAGTGACTCCTTAAATATCTACCTTTACCATCACAGGAATAATTATAAATTTTAATACATCAAAATAGAAAATGGTTATTTTAATAATATTTCAAACCATTACTGTATTTTTGATCAAATAAATGCAGCTTTTCGTGAGTATAAAATACCTTTCAAAAACAAAAACAAAATTCTTAACTATCCCAAATTTCTGACCAGTAGCACACATTTTCGCACAAACTCGTTTTAACACAATTACGTTGTGTAAAGGACTCACTTCACCCTTTGGATATCGATAGCGGTACTTGTCCTGGTCTCTTAAGGCAAACTCTTCTGGATGGGTTTCTTGAATCTCCTCGTATGTCATCTCCTCACATACACCCTTGAAATGTACCAGAGTTCAATCATTTTCCTTGACATTTGCATTTCACATGCATATACCTTTAATATATAGAGAGCATAACTAGCTTACCGCATCGATTTCATTCAATGCCTTCCACTGTTCATATGGGACGCCCAGTGCCTCTGCTGTCTGTATGGTCCTCTTCATGTGGCTGGTCCACACCTTCAGGTCCTTGATGGACTGACCCCTGATGAACTCTGCAAGGGCCTTAGCATACTATACATCAAAACAGACACAAGTCTAGTCTATATCGGTGTGTAAGGAAGATTGAAATCACAGAAATTATGCTAGAATTAGGGCTACATCCACAATCCGGATACATCTGAAAGTGTCTCTTTTTTTGTGTTTTGGCCTTTTTTTATTTATACTGAGACATCGTTTTTGTCCAGCAAAAATAGAGCTTAGTGATAAATGTCAAAATGCAATTTTTTCTTTGTAGCTGTGAAAACCGATATTCAAAAACAGTGAGGTATTTACAAAGTTAATCTCCAACAAGGATACACCTTGACGCTTTCACACATAAACTGATCTACTTAAACTAAATATAAAATCTTGGTCAATGAAGCAAATCACCTTTTGGCCCTGTGAAGAGAGGCCTGTGTCTCCACCGATTCTTCCAAGCAGGTTGAGCTCACTTTCTCCATGGCGGCTCAGATAGATGGATCGCGGTGTGACGTGGATGTTCATGAGGTAATACACTATACGACTCTGAATGTGATCCTGGACGCGGTTGACGAGGTACCTGGATCCCACGTTAAAGATCTTAATGAAGGAAAGGTGTCTTATGAAAGAAATGGAGAAGCAGAGCAGAGAAGAAGTAAACGAGTTGAGTCCATAATAGTTGAAAATGATGCACATAACATCTTAATACATTTAAAACATTGGCAACCGTGTACCTGTCCTTTTCCTCGTCCAGGGGGACATAGGACATTTTATAACAATCGATACGCTTCAGAAAGTCCACCAGTGCTTCCTCTTTGTCGCAGTTTTCATAATCTGGGCTGCTCAGTTTTACTTGCTGGCAAAACAGGAAAGAATAATGAAAGTTCTCTCATCTTACAACATTTTTAATAGTCTAACATTATTAATATTTTAATAACATTCAATGTTACCGTTGTATTTGCCTCAATGATTTCTGGGTCATCACAAACTGACTCAATGAAAAACACCTGCACGTAAAAAAAAAAAAAAACTGTGAAAGGTTGGTTGCTAAACCATCATTTACTTGACAGCAGTTTAACTGTTTTCAAAATGATGTAGTCTATTAACAAACTACTTCTTTCCAAAGCATTGCAAAACACTATATTGCTGTTGCCCTGCAGCCAAGCATGCTGACACAATCAACTCGATATCTCATTCAAACTCTGATCTGAATCGGTTTGCTCAGTTCAAAAATTAATTATATTCAGACTCTCAGCACTAAATATAATCTAGTTCTTTTTAACAAATCAAATGGCTGTAAATAAAAAAAAAAGTCAGCTTTACCACGGTCAATCATCATTCACAGATACAATGAAAATGAATTGGACGTGAAAACTAATCATACCTTACTCGACACTGGATTTATGGGGTTATCCAAGATTAATATTGAACATTGATCCATGATTAATATAAAACATTAAGATTAGAGGTCAGGCAGTCATTTGTTTGTTTTTTTCTTCTTTTCTGCATTATAACAATTCATTAAGCATACTGTCACATTATTATCTAGCTAGATCCCCCTGGAGCAATGGCTCTGGTTTACATATGATATAAATGAATGTATTCAATTTTTGGTTCTACACACCTGAGGCAATTTGATTTAAGCTTGGAGCACAACAATTTCTTCTAGTACTTACATTTTTTTATGAAATTAAAAAACTACAGTCTTTAAGTAACATCCCATCAATCATCACATTAAATACAATGCAAAGAAGATGTGAGGCAGACATTCAAAATGCAGTCAGAGTAAGCAAAACCCTGTACTTGCCTTATAGCCCTTCTCCTTGGCAAAACTGAGGATGACTCCTCTTCTCTCTCCCGTAGTATTGGTGGAATCAAATACCTGTGAAGTGCATTTGTCAGAGACAGATTTACCTCAATGATTGGTTAACTCCTCAATAAAAATGCTGAGAATCACAGACTAAGCTGATAAATTCTGAATCATATTGGATGTTAAGTCAGACAGCTTCACATAGTAGCTTGAAAAGTTTAATTCATAGTTTGGACAGACAAGAAGAACCGTTATCCATTACATTATTGACTCACTGCAACTTGTCCCTGCTCCTTGGTAAAGTAATTGGCGATGTCCTTAAGGGCATTTGAGGCATAGGCTCTGAACATATAATACACAGACATTATTGAACAAATGACACCTAATACATAGATATGTACACAAGACGTTCATAATCAAATAACACTGCTTATTTAGAAGTTATGTACTATCATCCTAAATGTATTGTACCTGCGGATTTTCATGGCCTCTTCATTGTCTGGATGAAAAAATTCATAGTTCTTGTATGTCTGCACAACTTCCCTTCGATACTGACCTAAATTAAAGACTTTGAAAAAATAAAAGTTAGTTAGCAGTTTTTTTTAAACAGATTTACACACTACATATTTTTTATTTAAAATTAAATTACATCTCAAATTACAATGTTGTGGAAAAGTTTCAGTAAATCAACTCAAATTGTGAAACTTGTATATAAAATTGCAGTGCACACAGACTGAAGTAGTTTAAGTCTTTGGTTCTTTTAATTGTGATGATTTTGGCTCACATTTAACAAAAACCCACCAATTCACTATCTCAGAAAATCTGAATATTGTGACATGCCAATCAGCTAATCAACTCAAAACACCTGCAAAGGTTTCCTGAGCCTTCAAAATGGTCTCTCAGTTTGGTTCACTAGGCTACACAATCATGGGGAAGACTGCTGATCTGACCAGAAGACAATCATTGACACCCTTCACAAGGAGGGTAAGCCACAGACATCATTGCCAAAGAAGCTGGTTGTTCACAGAGTGCTGCATCCAAGCATGTTTTTATCCAAACAGAAAGTTGAGTGAAAGGAAAAAGTGTGGAAGAAAAATATGCATAACCAACCGAGAGAACCGCAGCCTTATGAGGATAGAAAATTTGAGAACTTCACAAGGAATGGACTGAGGCTGGGGTCAAGGCATCAAGAGCCACCACACACAGACATGTCAAGGAATTTGCTGAACCACAGACAACATCAGAGGGCTAAGGAGAAGAAGAACTGGACTGTTGCCCAGTGGTCCAAAGTTCTTTTTTCAGATGAGAGCAAGTTTTGTAATTCATTTGGAAACCAAGGTCCTAAAGTCTGGGGGAAGGGTGGAGAAACTCATAGCCCAAGTTGCTTGAAGTCCAGTGTTAAGTTTCCACAGTCTGTGAAAATTCGGGATGCAATGTCATCTGCTGGTGTTGGTCCATTGTGTTTTTTTGAAAACGTCACTGCACCCATTTACCAAGTAATTTTGGAGCACTTCATGCTTCCTTCTGCTGACAAGCTTTTTGAAGATGCTAATTTCATTTTCCAGCAGGACTTGGCACCTGCCCACACTGCCAAAAGCACCAAAAGTTGGTTAAATGACCATGCTGTTGGTGTGCTTGACTGGCCAGCAAACTCACCAAACCTATGTGGTACTGTCAAGAGGAAAATGAGGCTTCCATACCTACTCAACAGTGCCACAAACTGATCACCTCCATGCCACGCTGAATTGTGGCAGTAATTAGGGGAAGTCGTGGCCTAGTGGTTAGAGAGTTTGACTCCTAACCCTAGGGTTGTGGGTTCGAATCTCGGGCCGGCAATAACACGACTTAGGTGCCCTTGAGCAAGGCATTGAACCCCCAACTGCTCCCCGGGTGCCGCAGCATAAATGGCTGCCCACTGCTCCAGGTCTGTGTTCACAGTGTGTGTGTGTTCACTGCTCTGTGTGTGTGCATTTTGGATGGGTTAAATGCAGAGCACGAATTCTGAGTATGGGTCACCATACTTGGCTGAATGTCACGTCACTCACACTTTTAATTAAAGCAAAAGGAGCCCTACCAAGTATTGTGTACATGTACAGTAAATGAACAATTTCCAGAAGGCCAGCAATTTTTTTTTTGTTCTTATGAAGTATTCTAATTTGTTGAGATAGTGAATTGGTGGGTTTGTTAAATGTGAGCCAAAATCATCACAATTAAAAGAACCAAAGACTTAAACTACTTCAGTATGTGTGCACTGAATTTAACACAAGTTTCACAATTTGAGTTGAATTACTGAAATTAACTTTTGCATGACATTCTAATTTATTGAGATGCACCTATACATATAGTAAATAATTTAATATGTTCATTTTATAAATACACATTGTATATGTGTGTGTATACATATGCATCATATATATAAGGAATAATTCAAGTTCAATTCTGCTTTATTGTCAATTTCCACATGTACAGTACATACATACATACATACATACAGAGAATCGAAATTGCGTTTCTCTCAGACCCCGGTGCATACAGATAAAATTAACATTAAAGCCTAAAAATCTAGATCATATATAAAATGTAGATACATCTATACAATAAGAGAATGTAAAAAAAGGCATATAATAAAATTAAAAATAAAGTTAAATAAAGCAGCGCAAAGCAAATGACATATATAGTGCAAATCAATGAAGTGAACAACAGTGCAGATAAAAGATTTTGTGCAAAAAAATCCCTTATTAAAAATACCTTAAGTCTGATTTAAGTGACAAGTGACAAAGGGCTCAAGAGCAGTTATTTTATTTAACTGACTAATGAGGTAGTGGAATGACGTCAGTTCCATGCTGAATGAGGTAGTGAGCAGACCAATGCTGCACAAAGTGACTAGTGCATGCCTAGTGGCTGTAGACCTCCCCTGTCATCCATGGCTTCTGGTTGGCCCGGACAGTGATGGTTTTTGTGACCGTTACATCATCAATACACTTGTTGATGTAGGCAGTGACAGTCTCTGAGTACTCCTGGAGGTCAGTGGTGTTATTGCATGTGGCAGCCTGCTTAAACATGTCCCAGTCAGTTGTGTTGATGCAGTCTTTAAGAACCTCTGATGATCCTTCTGGCCACACTTTAATCTGTTTGTAAACTGGTTTGGCGACTTTAATGAGTGGTCTCTATGCAGGCATTAGCATGACAGTGATGTGGTCTGAGGCTCCAAGGTGGGGGAGGGGGAGGGCTTTGTAAGCTCCTCTCTGTGTGGTGTAAACAAAGTCCAAAATGTTATTACCTCGTGTAGGAAAGTTAATGTGTTGGTGTATTTTTGGAAACACTCTCTTTAGGTCTAGAGCTCTGTCTGCTCGATAGCACGTCAGCTGGTCGAGCTGAATAGCGCGGTCTGGAACGCTGTTGCTGAGCCATGTTTCCGTGAACACAAAAACACAACAGTCTCTTACAGTCCTCTGAGTTGAGCGTAGTAATCGAATGTAGTCCAGTTTATTGTCCAACGAGCATACGTTAGCGAGTACGATGGTGGGGATAGATGGCTTGTGTGGGTTAGCCGTTAGCCTAGCCTGGATACCTCCCCGTTTACCCCTCTTCTGCTTCCTCTCACACCGCTTGTGGCGCCTCAGCTCTGGGCGAGATGCAGTAGTGGGGGTCGGTGATGGTGAAGGCCTCCTTAGCAGACAGAGATCCCGCAGCTGTTCTGCGTGCGCGGAGTTTAACTGTAAAAATGCGGTTCTGCCGACATCGAGCAGAAACTCGCAACTGTATTTGCGCTTACAGACAGGTAGACGCGACGACGACGTACAAAAACACTGCGACTCACAAGACAAAAACACGAAAACATCGTTCTGTCGGGACAGAGAGAAGCCGCTGCGTGTGGACGCGCCGCCATCTTAAACTATATGACTATAATTGACAACTGACCGTTGAATTATTAGACAAATAATGCACACCCGAGGTGGTGATGCGGCCATAACTCAAATCTTATACTACGGTTACCACCTCAAGACATCAATCAGATGATACATTTAAAAGGATTTGTAAAGTTTTTGTACTTAAAATCACGATTATGTGTAGGATTATTTCTTCCGCATCTCATCAAACTCCTCTTTTGCTGGTTCTTTTGCTTGAGCCGTTGATAGCATTCTAATGCAGTTATTAATGAAGTTATTAGAAAGGAGTGACAGAGAAGCACAGAGAGAGCACTTGTGTGAATTAGGCTTCCTCTGTGCTTCCCTCAAAAGTCTTCTGCAGCAGCGTCTCTAAACAGCACTGTTATTACCTCGCAAGTGAGAAATGTCATGTGTATTTATTTTCAGAAAATCGTCTGTCATGTTTTTGTTTTTGTTAGTTTTGTAATTTCCGTTATTACAGTTTTACTACGCGTGATATGGAACTGTAATGCAGTCAAGAGAGCTGCCTGGAACAACGTTCACCGTGTGTTTCCCAGAAAATAATTGCACACCTCAGAACATTCGTCAGCCAACGTAGTTCCAGGCAGCTCTCTTGACTGCATTACAGTTCCATATCACTTCGCATAACTGTAATAACGGTCACGCAGTTTGCACAAAAAGGTGTTGCAAGCACTGCCCTGACAATTTTATCAGTTAGTCTATATAGTGTAGCAACTTAAAAGCTACACATGATATCTCTCACTAGCTATGTAATAACAACGCTGTTATTAGAGACGCTGCAGCAGAAGAGTGTTTAGAGACAACAGAGGTACGTTAGCCTAATTCACACAAGCTCTCGCTCTCTTTCTTTTTCTCTCTGTGAGTCTCTATCGATCTCGCTCTCTTTCTAATAACTTCATTAATAACTGCATTAGAATGCCATCAATGGCTCAAACCTCCGTTACCAGCTTTAAAACTACATTTTGGTACTAGCAAAAGAGGCATTGGATGAGATTCGAAAGAAATAATGTTTGCACTTTATTTTACAGTACGTGAACTTACATGTACTTCTAGAGTACTTACAGTGTATTTATCTAAGAAAGTTCTGGTAATACAAGGTAACTACATGGGGTAGGGATGGGTTTAGGGGTAGGTTTAGGGCAAGTACCTAGTTATTACATAGTTATTGTAATTACTATAATAAGTACATAGTATGTACATGGGGAACAGGACTGTAAAATAAAGTGCTACCGAAATAATTCTACTCACATTAGCGATTTAAGTACAAAAACCAGACGAATCCCTTTAAATAAATAATCGGATCAATGTCTTGAGGTGTGGTAACCATAGTATAAGTGGAATAATTGACTCTGGACCATTATTAGAAAAATAATGCAAACCCGAGTTGTAACGGTCACTCCGCTTCACCTCGTGGCCGCATCACCACCTTGGGTGTGCATTATTTTTCTAATAATTCAACGGCCCATCATCAATTATTCCTTACATATACAAACCCGATTCCAAAAAAGTTGGGACACTGTACAAATTGTGAGTAAAAAAGGAATGGAATAATTTACAAATCTCATAAACTAAAATTTTATTCACAATAGAATATAGATAACAAATGTTGAAAGTGAGACATTTTGAAATGTCATGCCAAATATTGGCTCATTTTGGATTTCATGAGAGCAACACTTTCCAAACAAGTTGGGACAGGTAGCAATAACAGGCCAGAAAAGTTAAATATACATAAGGAACAGCTGGAGGACCAATTTGCAACTTATTAGATCAATTGGCAACATGATTTGGTATAAAAAGAGCTAAGGAATGCTACTGTAATGGAAATCGCAACATGGGCTCAGGAATACTTTCGGAAAACATTGTCGGTGAACACAATCCACCGTGCCATTCGTCGTTGCCGGCTAAAACTCTATAGGTCAAAAAAGAAGCCATATCTAAACATGATCCAGAAGCGCAGGCGTTTTGTCTGGGCCAAGGCTCATTTAAAATGGACTGAGGCAAAGTGGAAAAGTGCTCTGTGGTCAGACGAATCAAAATTTTAAGTACTTTTTGGAAAACTGGGATGCCATGTCATCCGGACTAAAGAGGACAAGGACAACCCAAGTTGTTATCAGCGCTCAGTTCAGAAGCCTGCATCTCTGATGGTATGGGGTTGCCTGAGTGCGTGTGGCATGGGAAGCTTACACATCTGGAAAGGCACATCAATGCTGAAAGCTATATCCAAGTTCTAGAACAACATATGCTCCCATTCAGACGTCGTCTCTTTCAGGGAAGACCTTGCATTTTCCAACATGACAATGCCAGACCACATACTGCTTCAATTACAACATCATGGCTGAGTAGAAGGATCCGGGTACTGAAATGGCCAGCCTGCAGTCCAGATCGTTCACCCATAGAAAACATTTGGTGCATCATAAAGAGGAAGATGCATCAAAGTCCACCTAAGACAGTTGACAACTAGAAGCCTGTATTAGATAAGAATGAAAAAACATTTGTATTCTTAAACTTGAGCAACATGTCTCTTCAGTCCCCAGACGTTTGCAGACTGTTATAAAAAGAAGAGGAGATGCCACATAGTGGTAAACATGGCCTTGTCCCAACTTTGAGATGTGCTGGTGCCATGAAATTTAAAATCAACTTATTTTCATTTTCAAATTATACATTTTCTAAGTTTAAACATCTGATGTCATCAGTGTTGTATTCTGAATAAAATATTGAAATTTGAAACTTCCACATCATTGCATTCCGTTTTTATTCACAATTTGTACAGTGTCCCGACTTTTTTTGGAATCAGGTTTTTACACACACACACACACACACACACACACGTGTGTATAACATGTGAATTATGCTTGCATAATCAAATACTTGCCATTAAGAGCTGATCATTAACTTCATAATATATACACTAACCTTGAGTAGGGACTCCAATCCAATTTAGGTATCGGGTTAACTTTTTGGAGATGTAGGTCTTTCCCCTGGCTGGCAGACCAACCATCACAATCATTGTGGGACAGTTTGTAAACTGGGGTCGTGAGGCTATGGACCAGAAGAAAACATGGACATTAAAGTTTGAATAAGGTTTAATCACATGAAGATGTTGGAGTAGGAGATTACCGTATTTTCCGGACTATAAGTCACACTTTTTTTCATAGTTTGGCTGTTCCTGCTTATAGTCAGGTGCGACTTATTTATCAAAATTAAATCGACATGAACCAAGAGAAATGAACAGACAAATGAACCAAGAGAAAACATTACCGTCTCCAGCCGCGAGAGGGCGCTCTATGCTGCTCAGTGCTCCTGTAGTCTACACTGAAGACACAGAGCGCCCTCTCGCGGCTGGAGACGGTAATGTTTTCTCTTGGTTCTTGGTTCTAAATAAATGCGACTTATAGTCCAGTGCGACTTATATATGTTTTTTTTCCTCGTCATGACGTATTTTTGGGCTGATGCGACTTATACTCAGGTGCGACTTATAGTCCGAAAAATACGGTACATATACATTTACAAGATAATGCCAGTGCAACATTAATCTAACAGTCTGTTTCATTTGAGAAAAATGGTAGCAGTCCAAGCAGAGGGCTGACACATTAGCTTCAAAGTACATACAAAAACCCACAGACTTCTGCAATGAAAACCGTACATCTTCTAGCGAATTGGTTCTCAAACCTGTTCTGGAGTACGCCCTGCACATTTTGTATGTCTCCCTCAGTTATCACACCTGATTCAACTCATCAGCTCATAAGCAGAGACTGCAAGACCCGAAGTGGTTGTGTCTAGGGTTTCAAAAGGGTGGAAATTTTCTGGAAACCTTCCATGGGAACTTCATCTGTGGAATTTTGGAAATATTTAAAATCTGAAACTTACCAGAAACTTAAGGCAATTGATGGGAACTTATAGGAATTTTCAGGAATTAATTGGAAATTCGGGGGAAATTTATAAAACCATCATATACAAACGTAAATATAAATATTTTGTTTGATCATAGGCTTACATGCATGCAATTTTTATATATATATTTTTTGGAGGGAATCTGTGATGGTTTTTTCAGGATTTATTGATGAATGAAAACTTGTGAACAGTGTTATAATAGAATTTCTAAAATAGAAATATTTTCTATTAAGTAATTCATACTCTTAAGGTACTAATTTGTAGGCTTACCTATTAGGGGTAAAAAAAAAAAACAAAAAAAAAAAAAAATTTAAAAAAAGACCAAATGTACTTTTAAGGGTACTGCTTCAATGACAAGTTGTTGTACCCCAAAAGGTGTGATTTTGGCCCCTTTTTTCTTTATGTAGCCTATACATCCAAAACAATTTCTAAAACTACAGATAACCCTATTATTCGTATGGCCATCACATAAAAAGATCTAAATCCTTGGTCTCGGGCCGTGGAAAATAATAAAGTTTCTCTCTTGCACCTTCCCTTTTCTTAATTTTCCCTAATATCTCTGCACCTCCCACCCACCAATCCTGCATTTATTTAATCCAAAGTACAGCAGGAGCAGTAATATTGTGAAATATTTTTACTATTTAAAATAACTGCTTTAGATTGTAATATATTTTAAAATGTAATTTATTTCTGTGATCAAAAAGCTGAATTTTCAGCATCATTACTGCAGACTTCAGTATCACATTCTTCAGAAATCATTCTAATATGCTGATTTGCTGTTTAAGAACGATTTGCTGCTGTTGTTGTTACTATTATCAATATTAAAAACAGTTGAGTACATCAGAATTTTCTGATGAATGGGGGGGGGGGTATAGAAATTATGAACTTTATTTAGCAAGGATGCTTTAAATTGATCAAAAGTGATGATAAAGTAATTTACAATGTTACAAATTTCAGATAAACGCTGTTCTTCTGAATTTTCTATTCAACAAAGAAACCTGAAAAAAAAAATTGTATCTGTTTTCAATGTAATAATAATAAATGTTTTTTGGGGAGAAAATCAGCATAGAATGATTTCTGTAGGATCATGTGGCACTGAAGAGTGGAGTAATGACGCTGAAAATTCAGCTTTGGAATCACAAGAAGAAATTACATTTTAAAATATATTCAAATAGAAATCTGTCATTTTAAAATATATATATATATATATTTCACAATATTGCTATTTTTGCTGCATTTTGGATTAAAAAAATTAATGCAGGTGTGGTGAGCAGAAGAGACTTCCTTAAAAAACATAAAAAAATTTACTGATCAAAACACTTGACTAGTGTATTAGAACACAAAGTTCCTAAATGTCAAAATTATAAAATGTACAATATATTTGTTGAAAAATTCTAATAATGAACACACTATTGAATTATTAGGCTGTGACTCAATTTTGTGTTGCCGTCTTCTCAAGCTCCCTCCCTGTACATATAAGTCCATGTGAATCTCGGTCTCTGCTAATGTAACATTACAATCAATATTGATGTCCTTTAGGACAGCATTCTGAATGATGATAATAATGGGGTGCTACTGATAGCCTAACATATACTAGCAGTTTAATACTCAACTAGGTTAATAAACAAAACTATCTAGCGTATTTACAGATGAAACTGACCTGT
The DNA here is from genome assembly GCF_963082965.1 of Carassius carassius. Classification (NCBI taxonomy): domain Eukaryota; kingdom Metazoa; phylum Chordata; class Actinopteri; order Cypriniformes; family Cyprinidae; genus Carassius; species Carassius carassius. The sequence goes on along the minus strand of NC_081791.1, from coordinate 17,915,763 downwards.
ACTTTAAGCCCTGAACAGGTCTGTGATGTAGCTACAATTCACTGTTTCTTCTGGCCACTTCATCTCTTTCATCAAGTCCCGCAGAACAGACGTGAGCTGATTTGTGCAGTGCAGCGCTGCCAGTCAAGACTAACCGATTTATGATTTATCATCAATTTATCATCAAATGAATAATTTTGTAATTATCACTGATACATTGAGAAGACTTAATAATAACAAGAATAATAACTAACAACAACAAAAATAAAAACCAGGCAGTCTAGTCTAGGACTGATCCATTGCAATGTATTTGTTGTTAAAGGGGTCATATGATGCGATTTCTATTTTTCTGTTCTTTAGTGTGGTATATAGCTATGTGGGAAATGTATAAGATCTGCAGAGTTATAAAGCTCAAAGTCTCCGACAAAAGGATTTATTCTATGTAAAAGAGAAGGCTGATCCAGATTGGGCTAAAATGACTCGTTCAAACACATCCCCACGTGTCTACGTCACGATGTGGAACTATTTATGTAATACTGCCCATATCATCACGCAAAGAAAGAAGGCGTGGTTTCAGGAAGCGCATTAGTGTTAATGCAGCCATGTCAGCAGGGAGACGCTTTGTTTTTTTTTTGCGAAAGCAAAAGCACTTTATTTGGCCTTCAGCAGTGGGCGTGTTCGTTCGTTATCTGGCTCGCTGCACACATGCTGCTCTGCTTGTGTTCATCAGTGTATAGTGTATATTGTCAGTGTATATTGGTATTGGGCTCCGGGATATTGGTTTATTTCGACACAGACTGAGTGTCAGCCACGTTAAAAAAAAATGTTAACAACAAGTAATTTGTGGATTAATGCTTATTGGAGACGCGAACCGTTACAAACGATTCAGTCCGATTTGGTGAACTGGTTCAACCGGTTCACGAAGAAAAAAAAAACAGTTAAATCGAACGATTCGTTCGCGAACCGGACCTAACCAACGTTACTTAAAATTCCTGTTCATTCTATTGCCAGAACTGCAGAAACAAAGCTTTCAAAAACACAAATCTGTGCAACTTCAAAACAACAGCAGGCAGGGGCTAAAGTTCACAACACCCGGGTTGATCATCTACATGACATTAACACTCTTAATGCACCAAACATTTTAACGGAACAGGATTAAGCAAATATAGTAAACGGAAAGACAGGTGAATTAAATTATCCCCTCACTTACAGCCTCTCCTTTGGCCTAGGGAACTGCCCATTCCTGGCACCCATATCTTGAGTAGTGGTGTCTGTGTGAGCTCCTTCTGCTCCGCGGACATGTCGCTTGTGTTGTTCAGGAACTGAGAAAGCATGGCTTGGATCCCCATCAACCCTGTTCCTGCTCAGGTCACATGACTGAGGCGGGAAGAGCTGAAAGGAGAGACAGGATTGGTGGAGAGACCGAATCCTGGCTGCCAATGGGACATTTACTTAGTTAACCCTTTAGAGGCTTTGAGCTGCCCCGTCACGTGATGTGAATTTAGCCCGTGGGGGAAAACATTGCCTTGGCGCCAATTGAAATACATGGGACAATCATTCCAAAGAGTTTGCTGTATCGTTTTCTGTACCTCCAATAAACTAATAAATTATTAATTGAAGTTCTACATCCTTCCTAATAAACATACAGAACCGGAAAGGAGGACAAAATGGCTACAAGTACAAGCAATAAGTTGTGAGGATGATCAAGGGAAGTTGTGGAATCCCAAGAATAAGCATGTGTATGTGTGCAGCATAGACAGTAAAAGAAATGGACACAGCGACCCCATTGGAACTCAACTGAGACAAGTGAAGCCCATTTTTAGCGATTTTTAGCACTTCCGTTTCTGACGCGCAGACTCAAACTAAGCTTGATGACATCAGCAACCTGTCTGACAGATGTAAATCTTCTAGCAGCTGTGCGTGCAAAAACTGCCATCGTTAATCTTGCAGAGACGGCGAGCTTGAGCGGGGAGTTCTTTGGCGTGAGTGAGCAGGAGTAAGTATTCTGATTAATTATTTTGTATAGTATTTTAAAATGTAACGCCAGGGCTTGTATCTATGGGCTTCTCTCTTGACTTCTCCCCGACTGCCTGCGAGCTTCTCCTCCTGTCTGTACGGTAATTTCTCTTCTGTGCGACAGAGAGTCGAGTGGTTATGACGCAATCGTTAGCCTATTTTTACAAAAACTGTTTCTACGGGGCCATAATGTAACATAGAAGGTAATGGAGCCCTTTATACATTGTCGTGTATCTTTAGAAATGAATAATGGACAAATGGAGTCTTTAAACGCCTCAGATGTAAAGTTATTCGCTGTCAAAGTGACGCCAAAATGAATGGGAGTCATTGGGATGCTAACGCTGGTGAAGTTCTGCTACAAGAAAACCTATCTTTAAATAAATCTCCCGGCTGTGAGGGCCTTACTTCCAATTTCTACCGACACTTCTGGGATCTATTAAAAAATCCGTTCATTCTCATGTTAAAGGAAGCAACCGACAATTTATCTTTTCCGCCCACTATGAGACAAGGAATAATTACTTTAATCCCAAAACCCGGTAAAGACTCCAAAATATTGGATAACCTTAGACCTATCACGTTATTGAATACTGATTATAAAATTGTAACCCTTGCTTATGCTAATAGATTAAAAAGTAAACTAGATACAATTATAAGTGACTCCCAATCCGGATTTATGAAAGACAGATCAATCCACAATAACATCCGTTTGGTGATCGATCTCCTAGATTATAATCATTTAATAGAGGATGATGGTTTTATTTTATTTCTCGACTTTTATAAAGCCTTTGACTCTATCGAACACCCTTTTATTTTTCAGTGTTTAAAACTTTTAGGCTTTGGAAACAAATTTCGTGCCACCATAGAGTCTCTTTATGATAATTCAAATAGCTCAATTTCGTTACCAAGTGGTACATCACCAAGATATGCTATTAAACGGGGAGTCAAACAAGGGTGTCCTATCTCTCCTTTTCTCTTTATTATTGCCACAGAAATGCTTTCTATTTTTATTAAAATTTCAGAAATTGCTCCATTGAATGTTATGGGGCTACCTGTTGTCATAAGCCAGCTTGCAGATGACACTACCATTTTTATGAAACACCTAACTGAGACCCCTAAAATAATACAAGCAATTAATACGTTCTCGAGTGCCTCTGGGCTTAAACTTAATTTGAACAAATGTGAATTAATGCCAATTCATCAAAGTGACTTAACAGAAGCATACAACATTCCTATAAGATCTGTTGTCAAATACTTAGGAATTCACATATCAAGAAACCCAGCTGAAAGTGAAAATTTGAATGTGTGGAGAATAATAACCGAATGTCAAACTAAACTTAACTCCTGTTTATTGAGAGACATTAGTTTACTTGGGCGGGTCTTCCTTACTAAGATGGAAAGTATATCCAGATGTATCTACCCGGCGTATTCGTTGGCCATCCCTAACAGAGCCATCAAAAAGGTCAACCAAATCAACTTTGATTATATTTGGAAAAAGAAAATGCACTATATTAAAAGAACAGAAATGACCAAAGAATACAAAGAAGGAGGCCTACAGGCTATTGATTTTGATTTTATTAACGGAACACTGAAAATTAACTGGTTAAAATCTTTCCTTAACAATAAGAGCTTTTGTTATCATATCCCCAGCGAAATTTTCAAAAAGTTTGGAGGTATCGACTTCCTGTTAAAATGTGATTTTAATATCCAGAAACTTCCGGTCAAATTATCCCTATTTCATCAGCAAGTCCTTTTATATTGGAAACTTTGTACAACCATAATTTCACCCCGCATAACACGCCAATTTGGAACAACAGATACATTACAGTTAAAAACAAATCATTATATAAAAAGGACTGGATGAATAAAGGTATTTGGTCCTTGATTCATTTGACTGATACAAATGGGAGTGTGATGACATACGAAAATTTTTGTCTTAAATATGATTTTTTAGTTGATCGCAATTCCTTCGCTTCCATAATGAGAGCCATTCCCATTCCTACATTAAATTTGATTCAAGAGATTGTTTTGAACTCAACTCAAATTTCCCCTTATCTTCCACATCTATTAGTTGGAAATTGTGATTTCAAGAGTATGAAAATTCCTAATAAAATGATTAGAAAGATGCTTGATGATATTACACACCCTTTATTGTCTTTTCGAAACTCAATTAAACACATCTTCACCAAAGATACTATATATTCATTACGCTCTAAATACTTAAAATTTCCCATAAATCCAAAAGCGAAGGAAATCCATTTCAAGGTTTTAAACGGTGTGTATCCATCTGGTGAATTATTACGACAGAGGTGTGGTTTTGAAACGAACAATTGTGTATTCTGTGATGATATTGAAACTTCTGTTCATTTATTTTTTCAATGTATGCACTCTGAAGGTCTCTGGACTGATATCCATGACTGGCTGCACACAAAGATCCATAGTGAGCCTTTTTCTCAGAATGACATTGTTTATGGAGTTGTATTGGACAATGATGAATGGGACTTCCTGGTAAATAATATAATTATTCGTGCAAAATTTTACATTCACAAATGTAAATATATGAAGGTGAAACCTAGGTTCTATGTATTTCATAACGAGTTTCTTTCTTTCACCAAAGCCCTTAACATAATTAAAAGTAAACAAGCAATGAAACTTCTTAATTTAATTGAAAAATATACTTTGCGATCAAAGCCCTAGTTGTAATTTTTATTTTATTATTTATTTTAATTCAATTCATTTTATTTATTTATTTTTTTATTTTTTTTTATTTTTTGTGTGTGTGTTTTGTTGTTGTTGCACCGGCTCCTGTGGAATGTTGAAAAGAATGTAAGCCATATTGTTTGTATATGAGTTTGTTGAATAAAAAAAAAAAAAAGTTCTGCTACAAGATGGCGGCACGCGGCGACTTCAACTTCCGGTCGACTTCCTTCCCGCCTGGTGTGCAGTCGGCATTTCATCACAGGCAGGCTACGTTAACATTGTGTTCATTATTAACGCTAGGTTGTTTCAGAAAGTGGCATGCATATAATTAGCCTTATCATTCTAGCTTAAGCAAAACTATGTAGCCTAGTGTCGAACCTATGTCGTTTTGACATCTCCCGTGATTATGTGTGATTTGAACAACTTCAAGTTACGGATCTTTCGTCAAGTTACGCCCACTTCAATTTACGCCCCTGTCTTGCAGTCTGCAGACAGACCCTTCTCCATGAAAATGCATCTGCTAAGGTGCAGTCTACGTACTATATACGCACGCCGTATACCCACTAGAAAAAGCCAAGGATTTCGGTATACCCACTTAAAAAAACGTGAGGATACGTAACAACTTAGTTTTGTGTCAGAACTTTCATTCGTAAAATTCACCCCGTCTGTGTTTGCGAAGCGACACGGATAGAAACGCGGAATCCAGTCAAAACTGGAACTTGCTGTATAAAGCAGATCGTCACGGAATTTGGCTATTTTTGAATAAATAAATCTAAAGCAGGGCTGTACAATGAATCAAATATCGATATGGACTAGTGTATATGAATATTAAAGTTAAAAGAGACTACAATTGTATGGAGGCATATGGGTAGCAATATTCAATTTGGAATGTAATATGCAAAATGACAATTCAATACATTTGTGCAACGTTTGGTGCAAAATGAAAATTAAATTACATAATTTTCATTTGCCATTTCACACACTAGTTTTAATATGTAAAATGAATACTAATTTTAACGCTTTATAAGTTGCAAAATTAAAATGAAAATGTATTACAGAAATATTAGATATGTACATTTGTATAAATATTAGATATGTATAGAATGTTCAAGCAAAAACTGGCAAAATTATCATTCAAATGCTATTTTTCTTAATTGCATTAACACTCACAGTCAAGACATTTACGATTGCATTTTCATTCAATATCCCGCAATGAATGTAGCAAAATTCAATGTGCACATTGAAAATGCCTTCCGAGCATGAGTCCACCCCCTCCCGCCATGTCAATCACTGCATGAACAAGGCGGGGCAGAAGGTCAAGAGACTCAATACTCAAGAAGAGGATTCAAGTGAGAGAACATGGACAAGACAGTTGGTCCGTGTACGTTTTGATCATTTCGGTTTATGTGAGCACTGTAATGTCTGAAACCACTGCTCACTGTTAATTAACATAATATTTGAATCAGTTGTAGCTGGGCACATAATTCGTTCTGCTGAGACCTGCAAATTATTTCTAGGATGTAGTATTGTATGAATATTGTCCCACTGATAAATACAGTATAAATAGTTCTGTCTCTTTGGATAAAAGTGAAGTGGAAATAAAAATCAATAATAGACTGAACAGTTCCATGTCTGTAACATGTACCACTCTCATCTTTTAAGTCAGAAGGCACTAGGTAATTGAATGATGTTTCTCTTTTTAGTCTTCTTTGTTGGGCTTGAGAAAGACAACATATATTTACCGTATTTTCCGGACTATAAGTCGCACTTCTTTTCATAGTTTGGCTGGTCCTGCGACTTACAGTCAGGTGCGATTTATTTATCAAAATTAATTTGACATGAACCAAGAGAAATTAACCAAGATCTAAAGCCTACAGCCGCGAGAGGGCGCTCTATGCTGCGCAGTGCTTCTGTAGCCTACACTGAAAACATAGAGTGCCCTCTCGCGGCTGGAGACGGTAATGCTTTCTCTTGGTTCTGAATAAATGCGACTTAGTCCAGTGCGACTTATATATGTTTTTTTCCTCGTCATGACATATTTTTGGACTGATGCAACTTATACTTAGGTGCGACTTATAGTCCGAAAAATACTGGTAACATAATTATTATTATTTATTATGAGAGTAATTGACACAGACTAGAACTTTAATGTTTCACCAAATTCAGCTCAGATCTTCAGGCTCGTCTGACTCATGTTGCTGTATAACTGGCCAGACTTACCTTCCCAAAAAAATCCCATTTAATTTTATTTCATAAATGTAACTATATTTATTTCCACTTCCCTGTTATCCAAGGAGACAGAACTATTTGCACTGTTTTTATCAGTGGGACAATATTTATACAATACTATAACCTAGAAATAATTTAACGGGGTCTCTTGCAAGTCGCAGCAGCACGAATTATGTGCCCAGCTACATCTGATTCAAATATTAATTAACAGTGAGCGGTGGTTTCAGACATTACAGTGCCGCACTCGCACTGACTCTTATTCTGTCTGAAAGAATGAAAAGACCGAGCTGAAGGTGGAGCGATTCTACCAATCAGATGAAAGCAGCGTTTCAGCTCCGCCCACAAGTGCGAATGAAATATTGAAGCCATAAACCGGAATGATCAAAACGTACACGTACAACTGTCTTGTCCATGTTCTCTCACTTGAATCCTCTTGAGTCTTGAGTAGCGTTGGATCCGAGTCCACCTTTGTCGAGTATGAGTCAAGACCAAGTTCTTAAACATCAAGTCCAAGTCCGAGTCCAAAAGGGGCCGAGTTGGACTCAAGTCCGAGTTCTTAAAGGCCGAGTCCGAGTCAAGTCCGCCCGAGTCCAGAAAGTAATTAAATTAAAAAAAGATTATAAATTGGTATTGTAAATTTTTACATTCTATTAATATTTTAACCTTTCAACCCATTAAACCAATGGCAATATAAAAATGTAATAAAAAAATACCACTGTTACATCTAGTCATTGCCATTGAACATTTTTATTTTATGTCAACAGAACTAGTTTCCTATCAAAAAAGGTTTCAAAGGTTTTATTGTATTACAAGTGCATGAAAATACAAATGAACCTGTTTTATAATTGTATCACACTATATTGTCCTCCAGTTAAAGCTGACATTTCAATTATTTAATGCCTCTCCCCCACATTTGACAGAGGTAAAGTGCAGCCAATGAGGAGATCCTTAATGATGGCATTATGAATTTCTTGTTGTCTTGGAGAACTTGCATCATAAAGTTGCACTGCTTGTTTGGTCAATCCTGGTCTTGCAAATCCTGCAATGCTGAGCTGTGCAGCATCTGTTGGTTGCTGCTGCTGTCTTTGGTACTCGGTTGCATCGGTTTTCGGATCACCAGTACACTGAACCGAAAACCGTTTCTTTCGGACGCGTCTGATTTGAGAACCGATGAACTGATGATACTGCACATGCGTGTAATTTTTCAAGTATTTGGTTAAACATCGGAAAGTGTGATAAAATAACTATATATATATATATATATATATATATAAATTTTTTTTTTGCATGTTTCTAATCTGTATATTGTAGATTATGTATAGGCCAAAGGGGTTTTCAGGGAAGTTGGACAATAATTAAGACTCTAAAGACTCTATGTTTAATAGGATTAAGGGATGATTTATGAAATATCTGTACTGTATTTATAGTTAATGATGACACATTCACAAATTGAGTTTGTAGTAAACAGAACATGATCACGAGTAGAGCAGCTGATGATACTGAACTGCAGCACGTGCCGGTTAGAGTGGTTCTCGTTCTCGAGTCAAGAACCGGTTGCATCGGTTTTCGGATCATCAGTACACTGAACTGAAAACCGTTTCTTTCGGACGCGTCCGATTCGAGAACCGAGGAGCTGATGATACTGCGCATGCGTGATTCAGCGTGAAGCCAACTGACTCACAGTGCGTCTGAACCGAACTGGTTCTTTTGCTGATTGATTCTGTGCTAATGTTATGAGCGCGGGTAAACCGAGGGCTTGAATGAAGGGCAATCTGGCGAAACGTAAGTTTATTTAATAACAAATACATGGCAATGGATTATGTATAGTAAGTGGATCATGGTTTCTGCGCTGATGACACCTAATTTATTTACTTCAAGACTATATCTTCAAGACTTAAATCCTCATATGCACATTATTGCTGTTACTGTATTTGGGTGCGTTGTTGCAAAACTTAATTGTAAACTTTTCATGATTATGAGGTTTTTAACTGACTGAAGTTATGATTACTGACTTTATATATTTGAATGTTTGATAGACTTGACGCCATTACGTCATCACCAATGAAGTCATTACGTCGAGCGTAAAAGAACCGGTGAACCATTTTTTTTTTCAACCGGTTTATTGAATCGAATCTAATTTCTCATCTCAATTTTATGCTGGTTTTATTGTTACACATGACGTGGACTCGACTGTACTCAGAATATTTTCAGAGTCCAAAATGTTCAAGTCCGTGTCAAGTCCGAGTACAAATTCACCCAAGTGCGTGACCAGTCCGAGTTCATTCAAAATTGGACTCGAGTCCAAGTTCGAGTACCCCAACTCTAGTCTTGAGTCTCTTGACCTTCTGCAAGCCCCGCCTTGTTCACGCAGTGATTGACATGGCGGGAGGGGGCAGACACGTGATCGGCTCGGAATGCATTTTCAATGTGCACATTGAATTTTGCTAAATTCATTGCGGGACATTGAATGAAAATGCAATCGTAAGTGTCTTGACTGTGAGTGTTAATGCAATTAAGAAAAATAGCATTTGAATGATAATTTTGCCACAGTTTTTGCTTGAACATGTTATACATATCTAATCATTTCTGTAATACCTTTTCATTTTAATTTTACAACTTATAAAGCGTTAAAATTAATATTAATTTTACTTATTAAAACTAGTGTGTGAAATGGCAAATGAAAATGATGTAATTTAATTTTAAATTTAATTTTGCACCATACGTTGCACAAATGTATTGGAAAATGTAAATGTAAATACAGAAATGCATTGCCATTTTACATATTGAATTGTCATTTTGCATATTACATTCCAAATTGAATATTGCTACCCATATGCTTCCATACAATTGTTCTACGTGTCTCTGGGAATGAGCGCTCAATATTTTTGTCATTCAAATACACACGATGTTTGCTGTGTTTTCCTCCACGCCGACTCCACAAATAATTACAAATAAACAGCAAGTAAAACATTGAATTAAACATGAAGAAAGAAAAACAGAAATAGTATTTTCTTATAAACAAAACAAAGATTATTGAAGTACGTTTTACAACTTTTTTATTCTAAAGTTTGAATAATATCCTTTAAGGGCAAATTTACACAATGAAAATGTACTAAAAACTAAAATGTTTTTTTTCCTTTGGATTTTTGGAAGGCCAGTATCAGTTTGTAAATAAACACTATGCACCTATAGTTTTAACCTGGGGGCTGTTTCATAAAACAAGTTTACCAAAATAAGCCAGGCTTATTTCAGTTAGTCTGACATATTTTCACTTGATTTGGTTTTATAAAGCAAAATTACCATAGCTCAAGCTCAGTCACTCTGGCAACTTATGCTGGGAAGCTAACCTGGGGTCTCATTTACAACCCGAATTCCGGAAAAGTTGGGACGTTTTTTACATTTTAATAAAATGAAAACTAAAGGAATTTCAAATCACATGAGCCAATATTTTATTCACAATAGAACATAGATAACATAGCAAATGTTTAAACTGAGAAAGTTTACACTTTTATCCACTTAATTAGCTCATTTAAAATTTAATGCCTGCTACAGGTCTCAAAAAAGTTGGCACGGGGGCAACAAATGGCTAAAAAAGCAAGCAGTTTTGAAAAGATTCAGCTGGGAGAACATCTAGTGATTAATTAAGTAAATTGATATCAGGTCCGTAACATGATTAGCTATAAAAGCTTTGTCTTAGAGAAGCAGAGTCTCTCAGAAGTAAAGATGGGTAGAGGCTCTCCAATCTGTGAAAGACTGCGTAAAAAATTGTGGAAAACTTTAAAAACAATGTTCCTCAACGTCAAATTGCAAAGGCTTTGCAAATCTCATCATCTACAGTGCATAACATCATCAAAAGATTCAGAGAAACTGGAGAAATCTCTGTGCGTAAGGGACAAGGCCGGAGACCTTTATTGGATGCCCGTGGTCTTCGGGCTCTCAGACGACACTGCATCACTCATCGGCATGATTGTGTCAATGACATTACTAAATGGGCCCAGGAATACTTTCAGAAACCACTGTCAGTAAACACAATCCGCTGTGCCATCAGCAGATGCCAACTAAAGCTCTATCATGCAAAAAGGAAGCCATATGTGAACATGGTCCAGAAGTGCCGTCGTGTCCTGTGGGCCAAGGCTCATTTAAAATGGACTATTTCAAAGTGGAATAGTGTTTTATGGTCAGACGAGTCCAAATTTGACATTCTTGTTGGAAATCACGGACGCCGTGTCCTCCGGGCTAAAGAGGAGGGAGACCTTCCAGCATGTTATCAGCGTTCAGTTCAAAAGCCAGCATCTCTGATGGTATGGGGGTGCATAAGTGCATACGGTATGGGCAGCTTGCATGTTTTGGAAGGCTCTGTGAATGCTGAAAGGTATATAAAGGTTTTAGAGCAACATATGCTTCCCTCCAAACAACGTCTATTTCAGGGAAGGCCTTGTTTATTTCAGCAGGACAATGCAAAACCACATACTGCAGCTATAACAACAGCATGGCTTCGTCGTAGAAGAGTCCAGGTGCTAACCTGGCCTGCCTGCAGTCCAGATCTTTCACCTATAGAGAACATTTGGCGCATCATTAAACGAAAAATACGTTAAAGACAACCACGAACTCTTCAGCAGCTGGAAATCTATATAAGGCAAGAATGGGACCAAATTCCAACAGCAAAACTCCAGCAACTCATAGCCTCAATGCCCAGACGTCTTCAAACTGTTTTGAAAAGAAAAGGAGATGCTACACCATGGTAAACATGCCCCGTCCCAACTATTTTGAGACCTGTAGCAGAAATCAAAATTGAAATGAGCTCATTTTGTGCATAAAATTGTAAACTTTCTCAGTTTTAAACATTTGCTATGATATCTATGTTCTATTGTGTATAAAATATTGGCTCATGTGATTTGAAAGTCTTTTAGTTTTCATTTTATTAAAATTTAAAAAACGTCCAAACTTTTCCGGAATTCGGGTTGTATAAAACTCTTGTAGATTTCATCCTAAAAGTGTACGTAGACACAAAAGCTAGATTTTGTGTACACACAAAAGTTTTTGCATATGCCAGAACCTGCACAAAAATCCCTTTATAAATTTTGTGCGTAAAGATTGTGCATACGTGCATCTCCACCTCGACTCCTCCCCGAAATAACCATATTTGGAGCTTACAAGCCTTGTTTTGCTATGCATAACCTCATCTGCATATCATTTCCATGCGAAGATTGTGCATACGTGCATCTCCACCTCGACTCCTCCCCGAAATAACCAGATTTGGAGCTTACAATGCCTTGTTTTACTTACATAACCTCATCTGCATATCATTTCCATGCGAAGATTGTGCATACGTGCATCTCCACCTTGACTCCTCCCCGAAATAACCATATTTGGAGCTTAAAACGCCTTGTTTTACTATGCATAACCTCATCTGAATATAATTTCCATGCGTATTCACATGCACGTGACACCATGTTTATAACTGAAACATTAAGTAAATATGAGATGGGAACTATAATGCCATTTGTGGCATACACATTAATTTGTTTTATAATAAATGTTTTATAATAAATATATGAAAATATCCATAAAAACAAAATGGTTTAAAGTTGTTCTCAGATATATTTTAGAATAGAGTTGATCTCATTCTTTTACACTGGCCAGATAGTATTTCAATTGTTTGAAACAATTCAAATCAAATTAAATGTAGGCTATGGGATTTTGCTGATGAACATCTTTTTGCTATTTTTAAACAGATAGGCCCATATTTATTGCAGTGTAAATACAATTGTCTGAGACGGCAAGTCACAAAGTATTTTAAAAAGGAAATGTGCAAATCTTTTTGCTACGGATGTTCTAAGCGGCCATGCATTATAATTTTTTCCTTCTTGTTTTCTCGTTATAACGACTTAATTTTCTCGTTATTTCGTCATAACGAAAGTCGTTTTCTCGTTAGACCTGAATATAACTGATGGGGTGTTGTACACTATTCACTTTACTGTACGCGGAGCTTCCCCGTAATCGCTATAATTTGTGCAGTCTTGTTCATTACTGACATTTAATTGATTCATAAATGTTAAATGCATGAATCAATATGATTATTTTGTGTATTAAGTTCTTGCTAGACGCATGAGTTTCACCAACGCGTTCTGGGTCATAAAATAACTGCTTATCAAAACCAAGGTTGACGTCACTGTTTTCTGTTTGCACCTATATCTTTATTCGTGCTTCTTTGAGGCACATGATTGTTAGTTAATAAGCGGAGATGTTCTGTTTATCTACAGTAGGACGGGATTTAATGATGTAGGCTATTTGTGATGTGCTTCTTTTCCTTATTATTAATCTTTATTGTTAATCATATTGATGATAAATGTGATGTATATGTAAAGTGCATAGGCTAATTTAATTCAGTTTTGTTCTATAATGTTGTAATCGTTTTTTCTGCACACACACATACACTGCACATGAACGCTCTTTTCAAACAGAAGCTTGTAACGCACATGATATCTGTCACAGCATATAATGACTACTAAAAATGACAAATTATATATAATTTTATTTCAAATAAAGGGAAAATCAAAAGTGAGTTTAATCCAAGCAGCTCTAAAAGATCTTAGAATAGTTCTGCATCCTTCTGAACGTTTGGTGTACTGTCTCTGGAAAAATCAACAGTGATTGATCAGCCTTATGTACAGTATTGTAGACGTTATTACCTAGGCGAAGCAAAATTTGCTGAAATACAGGCTACAGTAAGGGCGCCTGCATGGTTGTCCGTCAGATGCCTGTTAAAGTTGAGCTCGTTACTATAGCAACAGTAAAACTCATGTCATTATAACGAGAAAACAAACTTTCGTTATGTCAAGATAACAAGAAAATTAAGTTGTTATAATGAGAAAACGACTTTCGAAAATGTCGAGATAACGAGAAAATTCAGTTGTTATAACGAGAAAACAAGAAGGAAAAAAATTATAATGCATGGCCGCTTAGAATGTCCGTATTCTGCTGATGTAAATGTTGTAGTATTTTTCATTATGTTGATGAGATGCCTTCACACGACATCAACACCTCTGTGCATCTGTGGTTGTACAGTAAGCTATTATCATTGGTCCTATACCGGACAATGGCATGTTCGACCCTAAGTGCACATCACAGATCATTGTTCTCGCTAAAATATTTATCATAACGTAATCTGTATTTTAGTTTAAAGTTAAATTATTGTGCACCTATAGCACTTCTCGCTGTCATTAAAACATAGCATACCACAGGAAAATAATGTAGCATTTTGTTTATAAAATTATGTAATTATGTTTTTTTGTAAAATTATGTAATTTCAATGTTTATCTCCATTAATGCAAGTGGAGTATTTAATGTAAATGTGTCTATCGAAATGAAGAACAGAGTTTAAAATCGTTGTTTAGCCTACATCATTACTTTTCTCACTTCAGGAAAAAGAGTTTGTACGCATGGTCTAGAATTTCCAGACAATGCGTACATATTTATGCCAAGTTTATTTTTAATAAATCACAATATGTGGAAAAATGCCTGCGCATGTTTTTATGCCCATTTTGTGAGTACGCAGTAGTGGTGGGCGATACTGCAAAATTTGGTATCAATCCGATACAAAGTACATATAGGGTCAGTATTGACGATACCGATACGATACTTTTTACTTTGAAAAAAATACTTTTGTTTATAGGGGAGAGCAGTATGTCATTATTTCTGAGATGAATGAATGATCAATTCTTTAGGCATTATTTTTTTATTAATGTATTGAAGTCCACAAAATTATTAGTTATTAGGCACTGTAGAATGAATTCTTTACAGCCTTTTTAAAAATAAAAAAAATAAAGAATAACAAAAATCTCTCCCTTTTTTCTGGTTTTAAAAGCAAATGAAATAAAGTGAAATTATAAAGCATTTTGTAGCTCAGCATTTTCCTTGTCATGTGTTTTTAAGTGTTTGTATACATACATTCGGCATCTAGTCATAGCTGGGGGCGTGGCGAGGGCGGAGTCGGCGTGGGGGAAAACACTGCGAACATCGTGTGTATCTGAATGACAAAATGCACATATTGAGCGCTCATTCCCAGAGACGCGTAGAACAATTTAATCTCTTTTAACTTTAATATTCATATACACAAGTCCATATCAATATTTGATTCATTTTACAGCCCTAAAATAGATGTATTCATTCAAAAATAGCCAAATTCCGTGACGTTCTGCTTTATACAGCAAGTTCTATTTTTGACTGGATTCCGCGATTCAATCGTTTCGCAAACACAGACGGAGTGAATTTATGAATGAAAGTATAAAAGTTCTGACACAAAACTAAGTTGTTACGTGTCCACACGCTTTAAGTGGGTAAACGGGTTTATGTTCGACACTAGGCTAATGCTAGATAGTTTTGCTTAAGGTAGAATGATAAGGCTAATTATATATACATGCCACTTTCTGAAACAACCTTACACAGTTTTGATAGCGTTAATAATGAACACAATGTTAATGTAGCCTGCCTGTGATGAATGCCGACTGCACACACATGCTTAGTCTTGGGATTTCCACAACTTCCCTTGATCATCCTCAACACTTATTGCTTGTAGCCATTTTGTCATCCTTTCCGGTTCTGTATGTTTATTAGGAAGGATGTAGAACTTTTTTTCATAATTTGTTAGTTTATTGGAGGTACAGAAAACGACACAACAATTCTTCGGCATGATTGTCCCGTGTATTTCAATTGGCGCCAACGCAAGGTTTTCCCCCACGGGCTAAATTCACATCACGTGACGGGGCGTTCCCGGGGGCGTTCCCAGACCAACCGTCTGTATCTATAGGTTTGTAGTGTTGCCACAGTATCGAATTCTCTTTTTACACGTATTACAAGTTGCAGTATTATCATTTAGTGCCGTAAAATAGCTCCACACAATGCTTCTCTTGCTCTCGGCCATCCTGATCTCTCATTGCTATCAGCTTCACTCACTCTGTTCACTGCTCCTCGACGCGTTGTGTCAGTGAGTCACGTGACCACACAACAACGAATCACAGCAGAGCAGCAGGAGGGGGAGGAGTAGCACAGTGGGCCAGGATGTGAAAGCAGTGTTTGCTCACGTAGAAGACACGAGCAAAGTATAATGAACGTTGAGGAGAGATATTTAAATTAAAATATCGATTTAATTACAATTGTATCAATCTGATACCAATACCAGTGTTGGTATCGATACTATCGATATTTAGATCGATCCGCCCACCTCTAGTACGCAACGTTTAGAAATGAGACCCCTGGACACCTGCATGACCCCCTGCAAAGCTTTTCTTCAATTGCTTTTGACATTGGGACGTCTTACCTTTTCAACGGCTGGTAAAGGTAGAACTATGTTTTCAGAGGTGTATAAATACCTTTCTTAATGAACCAAAATGTTTTTATTACCTTAGATTGAGCTATTTATATCTACATACACCACGGGTCCCCTTAGATGGAAGTCGCCACCTTGTTTGTACAGTAGCCCTAAACGGACAAACTGCTCTACAGAGCACGTTTCGTCACTTTGTTGTTTTGCGAATATAACACTGACACAATGATGAACAAGTACATTAACACTGTCAATAATATTGATTTATTTAGTAATTAAGTAAATATAATTCCTTGATTTACCTTTGTAAAGAAATCTCATTGCTCTCTGCTCTCTTTACTGACGACATCTTTACCTGTGTCAGCCACCGTAGCTTCTCTGAAAGGAGGGGTGAGCGGGGGACTGAGCCGTTGGTTGCAATTCGCAAACTCACCGCTAGATGCCGCTAAAAATTACACAGTGCACCTTTAAGCTTGAAAACGTACTCCTTGTTCCCAGCAGTGCAGTCGATGAGCTTTTACAGGACTTGCACTTCCTTATGAGTTATGTTTCTCTGCCTGCGTTACATGGCATAGTTTCAGATTGTTGTACCAACCATAATCTTGCTCTTAATGAGGCAGAAATTGTGGAATTGGCCTCTGCAACATGTCTCTAACCCCTTGACAAAATCTATAGGAGATCACGGCCCACTTAGTTCTGTTTTTAAGCAGAAGAAATACTTTAAAGACAAGTTCCAAGTAGTTGAACCAGTGGAGTATGTTTTGAATAAGGACAGCAAACATACCTTCCAATATGTACCATTACTGAAGTCATTGCAGCAGCTCCTTAGCACAGATGGTATCATTGATGATGTACTAGCAAACTGTAGTGCTCACTCAAATGAAACTGCAGAAGAATACAAGATATTTCAAGATGGAGAGGTTATTAATAAGGTTCCTATCTGAAGGGGAATTTAAACTCTTTGTCACTCTTTATATTGATGACTTTGAAGTAATTCAAGTCGTAAAGATAAAGTCGTAATTTTTGTTATTTTTGGACCAAAATGTATTTTCGATGCTTCAACAAATTCTAACGGACCCTCTGATGTCACATGGAGTACTTTGATGATGTTTTTATTACCTTTCTGGACATGGACAGTATACCGTACACACATTTTCAATGGAGGGACAGAAAGCACTCGGACTAAATCTAAAATATTTTAAACTGTGTCCCGAAGAAAGGAGGTCTTACGGGTTTGGAACGACATGAGGGTGAGTCAATAATGACATAAATTTTGGGTGAACTAACACTTTAACACTGGCAAAGAAACACCGGCTGATGATTGCCTATTACTTACACTCATCAACTCTGACTTTGAAGTTTCAGGTGCATCAAGAGTTTGTCTTGAGGTGCTAAGAGATGAGGTATCATTGCCTATCCAGCAGATGTGCCCAAACATAACAGAAGTAAACATGGCTAACAGTGCAGATTGCAAAGGGATCTGCTATAAAACCGGAATGATTTCTTTGAATTAACTGATGGACTGTCTGAATTTGGACAGCTAATTAGGATGTGTGTACTTCAGGATACAGTTATTTTCATAGTCAATAAGTTCTCAGCTTGGTTTAGGGAGCACTACTGGGCTTTTGAATTGCAACCATGTCCAAGTGGTAAAGTGTTCCTGATAACACATGATGCCCTGCCAGAGAAAAACCCACTACATGACTACTTGGGAAGTCGTGGCCTAGTGGTTAGAGAGTTTGAATCCTAACCCTAGGGTTGTGGGTTTGAATATCGTGCCGACAATACCACAACTTAGGTGCCCTTGAGCAAGGCACCAAACCCCCAACTGCTCCCCGGGCGCTGCAGCATAAATGGCTGCCCACTGCTCCGGGTGTGTGTTCACAGTGTGTGTGTGTTCACTGCTCTATATGTGTGCAGTTTGAATGGGTTAAATGCAGAGCACGAATTCCGAGTATGGGTCACCATAGTTGGCTGAATGTCACGTCACTTTTTTTTCTCTTTTTTTTTTTTTTTTTACTTTTTACTTTGTTGGGCCACTCGACTGGTTACATTTAAAAGATATCCTTATATCAAAAGTAGGTGTTGATAAAGAGCTGTTGTGACTAACCCTTCTAAATGTACAATTATCACTAGTATGAGCACCTAACATTAACTTTTCACTTGTGTATATGTGTCTGTATAATGACTTGTTTCAGTGAAGGCATGAACATCTTGTCACTGGCTGTATCTGAAAGTGTATCGTAGTATGGGATACTGAACTGGTGCACACTGTAGTAGCAGGAATTTGGAGGTGTTTGATCACAGTTCACATTTTTTTTATTTAGTCTGAAATGTAAATAAATTAGCAGACGGTATTTGAAACATTTAACACTACTTGACCACAGTAAATACATGTAAGAATTACAGAACATCAGACACTTTGATCTTCTGAGACACTCAAAAGACACACAATGTATTAACATATAGTCATCTGTTCCCACATTTCACTAAGAGGAAGTGCGGGAAACGCCTCTCTCACATATGTTATCAGTTCCTTCTCATCCCCTTCCTTACCCATCCTCTTGGTTTCACTCAGAATGGTCAATAATATAATATTCTGCATTAATTCAAGTGATATTTACAGTCATGTTTGGTGTCATTTGAATTGTCTCAGGGCGACTGGTACAATGGTCTCAATCTTACAAAAGTAGACTAAAAGATAATACAGATCCTAAGAGTCAAGAGATATTTTGATTACTGTAATGGGAGTGCCCTTTCCCAGGGTCCTCCATGTAAATTACCTTCTATTTCCACGGAGTTGTAAAACCACCCAGGTTTGGGACCCGAGTTAATGCAAATTCCAATTGTTAGTTTCTGTCTCCATCTTGGGGGATGTTTGTCTTGGTCTGAGGTTCTTAAGCAAATGTTGCAAAAGGATCAGGGCCTTCTGTAGCCGGAATGAGCCCACGGTATGATGTGTATTCACACACTTCATACTGTGTATTTTGCTAAAAGTCAGGTATGCATCTTTTACTCTTAGATTCATCTTTGAGAATTTGATGTCTTGTATGGATATTGATATCTCTGAATTGGCTATGTAATTAGCATAATACATATTTACCTGACTTATAATTAGGGTGGGCACCGATACCCAGTGCGAATATCAGAACGTATATTTCTTAAATTTTAAGCGATCGATTGAAATATTTGTCCTGGTTCTCCTAAATGTACACAAGAAGCATGGGCATCGCTAAGCTTTTTTAGCGGGGCTATAGCATTTACCTCAATAAACTGTACACAAATTTGCGATCGCCTTAGAGTCAGTCCTCTTAAATTTCATATGAACATGGCAGCAGACCTGTGCCCTCCCCATCTTTCAGTGCGTTCTTCAATCCACAGACAGCGGTGGAGCAGCGCGAGCAGACTCAAACAGAAACAGAGGACACAAGTTGTGTGTTTATCGATAGATTGTTAGAATATCTGTATCTGTGCAGCTCTTTGTCATAAATACAGTTTACAAAAGGTCACGAGGGAGCAATCGGTTTCCCTTCTACTGTTAAGTTTTCGCTCCGTTCAATGCTCATCAAACCACAGCTGTTTCCTCCAGCGAAAATCTAGCCCTTAACACATATGAACTCATACTTGAATCATACTTATTTACATATACTTAATTTAATTATATGTACTTTATACATACAATACTTGTGCATTCAAAAATCTCACTAGATGATTATTAAAATTAATGGCAAAATTAATTTTTGGAAATGTAAACTGATATTTTCTACGGGCACACTACATTGAAATATATAAATAACTTGCTTAAAACCCTTTTTTGGGGTAAATATACTAATGTGCCAAAGACTTTTGCACAGTACTGTACTTTACAAATGACATTGTTGCTACTTTATAAAGAATGACCATACAGTCATTTATAGAACGGATTAAAGACAGTGACAGACAGCACTCATTTTAAATAAATATCAGAGTGATTGACAGAGATACAGTAGAATCATTATGTGTGGTTTTGTATTAAACCACGACCCAGATCATGAAATACATTTATTAGCCTAAGAGTAAGGGAAGCTTGGGAAATGAGAGCATCCAAGGAGTGTGTGAAAGCTATGGATTTATTTGAGATATTTTGTAATGTTCTTTATTGTTATGCATAGTTTTTAGTGGCTCGGTTCTGGCACCGTTTAGGCACCGGTACAGTTTCAAAAGTATCGAAATGGCACCGGTATTGTAAAAAACCTAATCGATACCCAACCCAACTGATAATAAATTGTTACATTTGATTCTATTCTGTTTTACTCTGTAATTATTGGCTCTAGTAGATTACGCTGTATCATTGTTACCGCATTCAAGTTAGTAATGGACTAAAATTCAGTTGAGATGGAGCATAGGGCATACCAACTGTATCTTTAGAGATCCGGTTAACACTTGGTATTAGTTCAAGTGTACTTAAATTGTAAGGGCTTATAGGGAATTTCCATTTAGGTCAGCTGAATGTTGTTAGACCAACCTAAATAGGTTGAGCCTAACCTCTGTTTATTGTTATATTACTCTACCTAAGTGTACATGGGAAACCATGGCATGACCATACCAAAATGACTTTCAGGGAAAGTAATGTTGGTCGTTTGTAGTGGTCATGACCTCTGACTAGAAATAATGTTGCTTTAGTCAAGTGTGTACAAATATATGGGGCTAATTAAAAGTACTTTTAGAATGAGCAAGCATATAGGAGCGGCCGTCTAAAGTATTAGCCAATTACCTCTGTCTAATAACCAAGACTGACAAGAATGTGATCGTAAGATACGCTAAGGCCAAATCAATATCTGTGAGCGACATGAGCACCCGAATGAGAAAATAAATAGAATAATCAAATCTCAGAATAAAAATGATTAGAAATGGTCAAGCAACCAATTTGCCTTTCAAACCAAATTCGAGGTCATATTAAAATGGAGTCAGATTAGATACTAAAATGGAGTCAGATTTGAGTTTAACCTAAATTTAATAACTCTACGCGCTGTAAAGACAGAACAAGTTAACACATGTAATGTATTTAAATACATCTCAGAGCAAATATCAACGAAATGAACATTTTAGCACATTAGCATTAACATTACCTTTAATTTCAATGGTCTGAAGCAAACACTTCTAGCAATAGCAATTTAAGCTATTAATGTGGGCACATCTTTTCCCACAGCAACCTTAGCTTAACTTTCTAACATCTTTGTCACTTGGTGGATCATTTCTAACTTAGGTGTATGGCTCAAAACCTGAGGCTGTTGGCTCAGAGGTTATCCATCCATTTTCTTAACTGCCAATCTCAGCCATCTTTGTGTGAGAGGCAGGGCACACTCTGGACAGATCGCCAGTCCATTACAAGGACAAGTACATTACATCATTCTCACATCTACAAGCTATTTAGAATCTTCAATTAACCTAACTGAATGTCTCTAGAAATAAGAGAGATGTCAGTCCTAATTTTACCTCAAAAATGAAACAACACAAATGGTATTTAAGAGGGCTTATTGTGGGGAGACATTTTTATTTATTTGATTTTTTTTGTGAATAAGGCCCATGTTTGCTTTATGATTTGTTTCATGTTTTTATGAAACAAGTTACTGACTTTCCATAGACACAATGGCTTTATTTAATTATTTATTAGGTTGATGTATTTGCATGATGGCTGCAATTGTCTTTGGTGCCAGTAATGCTGAAAAGCTGACCATGGAATCGGGTATGCCAAAGTCTGTGGAGGATCTTTCAACTGAGATCAAATGTCAGTTTGATATAGAGGGGGACATTAGACTCCAGTACAAGGACAGCGACTTCGATAGATTTTCTTAGCCTTAATCAAATTAGTGATATACAAAACAAGAGTACAGTGAAAGTCATCTCATTGTCAGATGCTTCAGAAGTCAGTCAAGGCTGTTTGAACCAGAGTGGTGAAGACACATCTTCATCCTCTAATGACACAGTAATACTCTCCTCCCCTGACTCAGCAACTCAATCACAGTGGTCTATAGAATTTCAAATACCTACAGTACATTGTAACAATCAGCCCTATCGTCTGAGTCTACACAATTTAAAACAAAGAAGTGTTTAAAATGTTTAATAATTATAATTATCTAGAACACAGCTGCACACAGACTGAATGTAAATATAAGTCTTGGTAAATCCACTCTCCGACAGCAGGTGGCGCTTATGGAAAAGTTCAATTACAGCTGTTTCTCGTATTCTCCGTGGTCAAAACAGCATTGCTTTTAAGAACATTACCCTTAGGTCAGTGGTTCTCAATTCCAGTCCTCTCGACCCCCTGCTCTGCACATTGTATGTCTCTCTTTAACACACCGGACTCAGATAATCAGCTCGTTAGAAGTGAGCTCTGTGCATGAACTGTGTTCCCATTGACATAGTCCCTACACAGTGTTCATCGCTCCCTACTCCCTGAGCAGGGGAAATCTGTTAAAGTTTACTTCACTTCGGAACATTCATTAAGGAATTGTCGCTACGTAACGTCTTCACACACAGACTAGAGTGATATCATATACCTCTGTAAATAAAAACAATTTAAATTCACGTCTGGCACACTTCTATGCACTTTAAATTGAACATATAATTCACTTCAAACTGGAACCATGGTAGAATATCCTGTGATGTCCACTTCACAGGGCACTTGCGTTTGAATAGAACAAACGTCTGAAGCCATAAGAGAAACATACTAAATGTGCAGAGCAGGGGGACGCGAGGACTGGAATTGAGAACCGCTGCTTTAGGTATTACATGGAGCAAAGATTAAATCAATATGCCATCGAATCATTTCTGAAGACAGTCAGAACCTTCAGAGTTACATTCATATACTTAACTCATTCATATATTCATTTGTATAATTCCCTTAGCACTCTTTTAAAACCTCACAGCTTTTCCGGCCTGTTTTCACTCAAAACGAAACTACTCTGAGTGCTTATGCGCACGTGAGACTGTTACTGAAAACTGAGCTTTATTGCTGGACAGTATTTATCACTAGTTGTTCAAATCGTGATAATTTAATATGGTTTTAATTATAATTAAAAGATTAAACGTAATACTAACCATGGGGAATTTTACCATGATTTATCATTAAACCTGTAATCGTTGCATCCATTAAATGTTAAACCTAAACACCCCCTTACAACAGATTAAAAGTGAAACAACTTGTTATTTGTTGTTGTTCATCACCCATTTAGCAACACAGTTGTGGTATAGTAGATCACAATGCGGCTTTGATAAAAGGATGTGGTAAACTTGGGCCACGGAAGTGGGATGACAGAGCTGTAGTGAGAGAGTTACAACAACTCTTTTCACTCCCGTGGACCAGTTCTTTACAGCAATGGTGGCTCGTGGAGCCGCTCAATGAGTAGTCAAGTGGTCAAGTGACCTGTCCAGCTAAGGAAGTGGCCAAAACCCTTCTAAGACCTGCCTGATGACCAGCTAAGACCAGGCTGGTTGACCAGCTAAAACCAGCCAACCAGCTTAGGCTGGTTTTAGCTGGGGGGGTGTTCAGCAAATGCCACAATGAACATCAAGGGTCACAAAAAATGTCTAAATCTAAAAAACAAAAAGGCCTCATTGTTGTTGCATTAGATATAGTAGCCTGTGGCATCTGCAAGCAAATACTAGAACTTTTCTTAGAACTAATTTCCATTTTATGTGACACTTTTGACTTTTTTTAACTACAAGCTAAACTTACTAAAGGGGCGTATTTAGTGAATTGGGGGCCCCAGGCAAATATAGGAATGGGGGCCTATACATTTGCACACATGTACCTAGATCAACCTTGAGGTTGCTTTTTTGTCGTGATGCTTGCTGCTGCACAATGGTGCCACACTGTTGTGTCAAATGTTTCTACAGTAAATTTTTTATGTACATGTTATAATGGGATTCTTTAATTTACATTTACATTTATTCACTTAGCAGACACTTTTATTATTTCATGTGGTAGACCACAAAATAGTAACTGATTTACCATTGAGATAGAAGTTTTAACAAAAATCTAAATAAATTATAAAATGATAAACCTCACAACTGAACCTTTAAACCCTTTTTTAAGAAAAGGGATGAATCGGAAGTATAAATTATTACATCATTTAAATGGATTTATGTGGGTGAATTTTCGCATTGGTCTGAACAAAAACTGCAGACTGGATTATTGAAATACACATTCATTCTCTGCCAGTAGGAGGTGTTTTTGGTTTGTCAGAAATATAGTGCTTTCCCAAGTAATGGCTGTTAACAAAGCAGCTCAGCCCATAAATGACACTTAATCAGGTAAAATGAAATTGCTGTCTAAACTTTTCTGAAGACAATCAGTAGCCTTCCGAGGTTCATTCATATAAAAACTTGAATTAGTAAGAATGAGAAAAGTGTGAAATAAATATAGCCTATATTGACGAGGAAAGTCCACTGATGAATTACCAGCATAAGCCTGCATTTAATTTTAGTCATTTTAACTGTCAATCAATTAAAATATATAATCGCGATTTATCACAGTGTCATTGTTCTGTGTCAAGATGCACACCTGTAACATTTTCTTCTAAGGCATTTTTGTAAAAGTTGCTTAAATATCTTAATTTAACTAAGACCTAGTCCTGGTTTAAGATAAGACCTGTTTGTAAAACCAGGCCTTCAAGTTTTTAATCTAATCAACATGGGCATGGACAAATATGGATGCTTTATGTAATACATTTTTATTATTATTAGTTAAACCATAGTTAACAGAGCATGAAGAGTAGACATATTTCATAGGTCATAGATGTTTTTCAAAGAACTTGTTCATGTACCACATTCTTATAACTTCTCTTTTTTTGCACTGAGCAATTGTATTTCCGCTAGACAGGGCAGCTCACTTCTGAACATGCAAAATATACATTTATTATTTATTATTACATTTGTTTGCCTCTCTGTGCCACATTCTGTATTTTGATAGAGCTAATTTCTAGAAAATGTTTTCACTGATATTTTTGACTCTTTGTTGTCAGACAATGGGATGAATAAGAAATACGACCCATTAAGACTAACCAACTCTCCCTTACGTACGAAAGTTCTAAGCGGCCATGCATTTTCATTTTGTTCCTTCTTGTATTTTCGTTATAATGACTTAATTTTCTTGTTATCTCTACATAATGAAAGTTGTTTTCTCGTTATAACGACTTAGTTTTCTCGTTATCTCAACATCACAAAAGTTGTTCTGTAAGAAGTTTCAAAACTGTGCCAGCAGGTGGCACTACAGACCTGAATATATGCGGACCTTCCTCGTGATCGCTATAATTTGTGCAGTCTTGTTCATTACTGACATTTAATTAATTCATAAATGTTACATGCTTGAAACAGTATGATTATTTAGTGTATTAAGTTCTTGCTAGGCGAGTTTCACCTACGCGTTCTGTGTCATAAATTAACTGTTTATCAAAACCAAGGTTGACGTCACTGTATTCTGGTTGCACCTACAGTATATCTTTATTTGTGCTTCTTTGAGGCACATGATTGTTAGTTAATAAGCGGAGATGTTCTGTTTATCTACAGTAGGACGGGATTTAACGATGTAGGCTATTTTTGGATGTGCCTCTTTTCCTTATTATGAATCTTTATTGTTAATCATATTGATGAGAAATATGATGTATATGTAAAGTGCATAGGCTAATTTAATTCAGTTTCGTTCTATAATGTTGTAATCGTTTTTTTCTGCACACACACATACACTGCACATGAACACTCTTTTCAAACAGAAGCTTGTAACGCACATGATATCTGCCACAGCATATAATGACTGACTACTAAAAATGACAAATATAATTTTATTTAAAATTTTAGCCTGTGTTTGTGGTGTTTGCATTGACCATTTAAACTTGTTAATTACATAAAAAAAAGTTAAGTGTACCGTCTCTGGAAATATCAACAGTGATTGATCCGCCTTTATTTATGTATTGTAAACGTCAGCCTATTAGGCGAAGCAAAATTTGCTGAAATACCGCAGAGTAAGAGCACCCGGTTGTCCATCTGATGCGTGTCAAAGTTGAGTTAGTTACTATAGCAACATTAAAAACTATCATGTCATGATAACGAGTAAACAACTTTCGTTATGTCGAGATAATGAGAAAATGATGTCATTATAACGAGAAAACGACTTTCGTTATGTCGAGATGAGAAAATTAAGTCGTTATAACGAGAAAAGGACTATGGTTTTGTCGAGATAAAGAGAAAATT
Organism: Carassius carassius; assembly: GCF_963082965.1. NCBI lineage: Eukaryota > Metazoa > Chordata > Actinopteri > Cypriniformes > Cyprinidae > Carassius > Carassius carassius. The sequence continues at coordinate 17,889,287 of NC_081791.1, read as the reverse complement.
AGTCGTTATAATGAGAAAACAAGAAGGAAAAAATAATAATGCATGGCCGCTTAGAACTTCTGTACTTACGAGATGTTAATCTGCAAAAGAAATCTTGATTTATAATCATGCCGTCGTCTGATAAAATCAATACAGACAAGATAAAGTCAATAGCATTGCTGTGATTTTGGCTATTCTGCATGTAAAATTAGAGAAGCAACATATCAGTGTTTTAACTGAAAGTGCAGCTCCTTTCAGCCGCTCGCTGAACAGAGCAAACGCAGAGAGAGAACTGTGCGCGCTGACAGAGAGACCTCGCGCTTGTGTGGCAGTCAGCTTCAGATGCAATAATATTTTCATTTGCTAAAAGCAGGATACACAAGAAGCATGTTCAACTCGGACACGCAGATGGTTGTCATGGTAATAAACACTGTAAACAGCAATCTTTCGCGTGTCAGTGCTTAATGCTCATCTCGTATATGAAAAGCATTTTAGGGGGCCCCTTGGCTTTTGGGGCCCAAGACAGTCGCCTACCCTGCTAATGGGTAAGTCCACCCCTGACTTACTATGTTGTAGCATGGATATTTTTCTCCTCATCTTCATCCTTATTGCCTGCTAATTAATTCGGTGGCTTTCGTGGTGCATCAGCTTAAAGGGTTCTCCCAAAAATGATTTATATTTTTCCTTTCTCTTTGGAGCGTTGCACACTCTTGGTGCATGAAGATCTGTAAAGTTGCAAAGACTTAAGTCTCAAATCCAAAGACATATCCTTTATAAAAGTTAAATGTCAACCACACCCTCCTAAGGATCATTCTAACACGCCCCCACATCTCTACGTCACTATGTGGGAAGATTTGCATAACACCGGTGAAATGTTCATACAAAGAAAGAAGGCGTAACTTTTATTTTCGCTGTTGCTGTCGTCGCCGTGTTGTGGAGACGCTGTGTGTTTCATGGTGAAAGCTAAACTACTTAGTTTGGACTTCAAAATTAGTACATAACTACAAATCAGTGGTAAAGTTGTATTTCAACACTGTTCCAGAACAAATATTCAGATGTATGCAGGGCATTTTATGGAGGATGAGAACTGTTTCCTGAACCATAGCCTTCAATGCGTCTGTGGCACAACAGCTGTTTCTATGAAGTGGGGCAGTTCCAACTTTGCAAGGACAGTCTGGTGCTTCTGACTCACAGCCTGTGAGTAAATTTCTTATATTTAAATAATTTGCCATTGATGATTCAAACATGAGTTTTGAGCAGTGTAGAGTAGGCTTGTTGTTTGTTGTTTCTTCGATCACAAATGCAGACATGGTTTTATGTTTACGCAGCATGATATGCAACGCGTGAAGGACAGTTTCATTATAATCAGTAATTATGTCCCCACTGGATGCAAAAAATGCCTTGTTTGTAATGGGTTTTTATTTTTTTTTGTCTTGTTGTGCTGGGACAATTTTCATTTTTGGTTGAACTAACACTTCTAAAGGGCACCTATTATGCAAAATCCACTTTTACATGGTGTTTGGACATAAATGTGTGTTGGCAGTGTGTGAACATAATCACCCTATAATCATAAAAATCCATGTACTCTTAATTTTTTAATCCACTTTAAACCAAGTCAGTCTCACTAGGCCTGCCGTTTTAATTCTCATCCAGTGTTTCTCCAAAAGAGTGACACAGTGACACGAGCATTTCCTCAAAATGTATTGCTTCATCAATGTTAAAAAAAAAGAATATAAACAAATATATTTATACAAAAGACAATATATATTTACGATCTGTGTTAAAGTAATGGGGATAATAAAGATTTACTTTTTTTCTTCTTCTTTAGAGAGTAGTTTTTTATGTTGGCCATCAAGCAAAGATAAAACACAGTACCCATTTCTTTCTGATATTTAGTTAAAATAACTCCATCTTGTTTGTGTTTAGTACCTTGCATAGTTTTGTTCATGTATTGGATGCAAGTCTATCTATCTATCTATCTATCTTTTTTGAAGAAAGTTCAGCTCTTTCAGTTTTGCTTTTACTTTACCACATGGCAATCATATAAGATTGCTTGGTGTGTCATATCTTAATGTGTATAATAGATTACTGTTCCTTTGTGTAATATTGTGTAATAAAAACCATTAGGTCAATTTGTGTTTGTTTTAGTAGTATTATGTTGCTTAGAAACTAGAGCACTACTGTGAAGTTCTTTATGTATGAAAAACTGCAAAAATAAGAAGCAAAAATTATTTTCAGTCATTCAATGTGTAAACTAAGCATTACAAACCACATAAAAATACACCACATTCAGGTTATCTCAACCTTGATAGTTGGAAATTGAAACACAAGAACAAACTCACTTCTGTTTTTCAGAATACAATGAGACATTAGAGCATATATCCTGTCACGAGATCTACAGTGTACATAACAGAGTGGGGCTCCAAATAAACCACAACTGTCATAAAGATGAACAAGATAAGAATCGTTTCAGTCACTCTTGATGAACAGCCATGTACTCGAGGCGAGAAAAAGTCATCACACCATATAGAATACTCATCTATAATTCATAAATTTGCCATGCTGTGTAGAGTTTGCTTCTGTAAGGGACAGTCTGCCACAAGAGAGACGGCAGCAGATTGAGGGGCTCGTCCGGACTTTACGAAGCACTTCATCAGCAAATCATCACTGTTAAAGAGGTAAATCAGTGGGTTGATCGCACTGTTCAGGCAGACCAATCCATTACCAACTTGGTTTGCGATGTACACATTAGAATACCATTTCAGACACGCGCCCTCCAGTTTGGAGATTCGAGTTGCCAGGTTTAAATTTCTAAAAATGTGGTAAGGAATAAAACATATAGCGAAGAGCAGGGTCAGGATGACAACCAGCCGGAGACACCTCAGCTTCAAGATGACATCGGTGTCTTTCTTTGACATCAGAGTAAACGCCACATGTCCGTAGCAGCATAACATTATTAACAACGGGATCCCGAATCCAACAACCGTTCTTCCGACGCTGTACTTCAGGTATTCCCTAATGTACTTGTCCGAAGTTGTGTCAAAACATGATGTTACATTGCTGTTGGTTTTGTCAAAGAACATATCGGGCAGGCACTGTAGAAAAACCAAAAACCACACCAGCGAAGCAATCACCACAGAGTGTCTGGCTGTAATTCTGCCTTTAGCTCTTAAAGTGTGAACGATGCCGAGATACCTGTAAACACTGATGCACGTGAGGAAACCAATGCTGCCGTACAGGTTGATGCAGAAACACAATCTTAAAATCTTGCAGAAAACATCTCCAAATATCCAATTGCTGCTGGAAGCGTAGTAAACCACCAAATAGGGCAAGGTTAAAAGATATAAAAGGTCCGCCAGGCAAAGGTTGAGCACAAAGATATTTACATTACCAATTTTCCTCCAGTTATCATACATGGATTTCAGCCCCAAACTGTTGCCAATAACTCCAAGGATGAAAACAGCCACGTAGACTGAGGGCAGAAATGTGTGTGTGAAATCAATATTGACAGATTTACAGGTAAAATTGGACTCCATCGTTTATTAAAGACGATCTGATCATCAGACTTTCTTGTCTATAAAAGATTTCACAGGAAGTGAGCACATTGACTGTTGACTTTACCGAGAAAGGCAGGGCACATGCCAAAGAAAACTCTGAACTTTGAGCTTTAACTAATTTAGATTATAGAGAGACAGCATTTATATATTATCATATACATTTATACGTAAAATAATCATATATTTTGTCTGTGAATTCTAAAGGATTTGTGTAGCTACTTATATTTTGAGAAATTTAATTATGAAGTAGGCTAATAATACAATTATGTAATTATATATCGTTATATAGTTATACCCGAGGTACATGTAATAAAACAATCTCACTTATTATCATTATACTGAATATCTTCTTGATTTCTAATGTTTTTTTTTCATTCATGTACATACAGTAAGCCCTGTACAGAACACGTTCTGTCAAAAGCAAAATAGAGCATCTAATTCTTGCTTGCCTTTCCTCGTAAAAACAAGAGAGGGCAGCCTTACACTTCTGAATCGATGTAAAGAGCGAGACTCAAGCAAATTTGTTTCATTTCCTTAATATTTTTTTATATATATATATTTTTAGGCATATTGTTGAACTTCCCCTTTTAAAATAAAATGTTTTCATTTATGTATGCTAAATGTAGCTAATTGAATAGCAGATAAAATAATTTACTTATAATTAGTGAATGTCAAAAGTGAATAAAGCTACTAGACTCCAGGAAAAGGAGACAGGCACACAGCACAAAAATAAGGCGGGAAGGAAGTCGACCGGAAGTTGAAGTCTTACAGGTATCTTGTAGCCATCTTGTAGCAGAACTTCACTTGCGTTAGCATCCCATTGACTCCCATTCATTTTGGCGTCACTTTGACAGCGAATAACTTTACATCTGAGGCGTTTAAAGACTCCATTTGTCCATTATTCATTTCTAAAGATACACGACAATGTATAAAGGGCTCCATTACCTTCTATGTTACATTATGGCCCCGTGGAAACAGTTTTTGTAAAAATAGGCTAACGATTGCGTCATAACCACTCGACTCTCTGTCGCACAGAAGAGAAATTACCGTACAGACAGGAGGAGAAGCTCGCAGGCAGTCGGGGAGAAGTCAAGAGAGAAGCCCATAGATACAAGCCCTGGCGTTACATTTTAAAATACTATACAAAATAATTAATCAGAATACTTACTCCTTCTCACTCACGCCAAAGAATTCCCCGCTCAAGCTCGCCGTCTCTGCAAGATTAACGATGGCAGTTTGCACGCACAGCTACTAGAAGATTTACATCAGTCAGGTTGCCACTTATGAAACAAAAATATATTGCAGTATATTGGAAAATATGATGTAATATATTAGGCATATATTCTTATATATATTTATTTTTTCCAATATATTGCAATATATTGAAAGCGGCAATCATTTGTATATTTTGCAATATATTATGTAATATATGTATCATCAATATATTATTAAATGTATTCAAATATATAATATTTTAGAAAATAAAAAGGGAAATTAATATATTACAATATATCACAATATATTTTAAGAAATATATTGGTAAATATATTTTCCTTTCATAAGGGGCTGACGTCATCAAGCTTAGTTTGAGTCTGCGCGTCAGAAACGGAAGTGCTAAAAATTGCTAAAAATGGGCTTCACTTGTCTCAATTGAGTTCCAATGGGGTCGCTGTGTCCATTTCTTTTACTGTCTATGACAAAAATGTGTTGAGTATTTATGAAATTATTATGATGAGATTTTTCAAAACCGTTTGTGTAAGGTCTGACAAATGACTGCAAAGATGTGAGATGGCAAATTACAGTGCAATGAAACATAAAATGTTCCAAATGAACACAAATGTTAAAGGTTCTAGTATTAATGACAGAAACATACAGACATAAACAAGTATTTACATATATATATATATATATATACACACAGTCAATCCTTTGATGAAATCGGTAAATACTAAATTACAGTTAGTATCAGTCTTCAAATAAAAGCCTGCAGTAAATACAGGTGAACATGCCACATTTAACAAAAAAAAATATTGTCCAAATTTCACATAGCATCTAACCAATTCTTCTGCATTCATGTGCAATGTTATTTCAGGTAAATCTGTATGAGACAGGATGTTTCTTTGCTTAAATCCTATTTCTTGAAGAGAAGAAAACATCAGATCTGATTTACATAATTTTCATCTTTTGTGAATTAATAGCTTTGGAATTCATTGAGAGCCACAATTGTCCAATAATAAGCACAAAACAGACAAAGATACAGACAGAGCTCTTACATAATTGTGTGGTATATTTCAAATGTAAAGTTTTTTTTTTCAAAGTAAAACAGCTGCCCATGTGTAAACCCAATAGAAAAAATGTCTGGTAGATCTTAAACTCAAACTATTTTATTTACACCAAACATACCAGTACAGACACCTGTCGTCTTAAGACGGTGTCCTGAAAAAAAGCATTGCTGTCAAATCTCAAATGGCTTATGTGTTCTTTAGTGCTCTTTAGTGTTTTTGTTTTTTGTTTTTTTGTCAGTGAAAGGAAACGTCAAATCTTGAGTTGGCTCCTTGTAACTAAGACATTTTAAACTCAGAGCATCCAATATGAAGCTACTAGATTGAAAGTCAGCCTTTAAGAGAGTCAGTTTCTAACCCCAGAAGGGTGTTTCTCTATATGCCCTTCCAGATGAATAGGGGCAGTTGTAATGGCAGATGCAGGAGTTGATGGTCATGACAGCATGTTTGTGCAGTCTTCCTCCAGGGCAGCGGAAAGTGACCAGTGCTGTGCCAGTGCGGTAAGGAGTGCAACAACGGTTGTCTTTACATGAGCCGCAATAACGGGGCCTGTAGAACTGCGTACTATAGCAGCCCTGGTGGAAAAGCCGCACTGGGTTTGCTGACCTGTAGCTGGGTTGACATTTTCTACTTGACCTCTGAAATATAGAAGCAGGGTTGGTTAGAGAATGGTTTGACTTGTCAAAACCAAAGCATCCAATGGTAGATCGGAGGCATACCTGTGGGTTTCTCTGGAGAACAGGCTGACAGGGTCGGATCCTACACAAGCGCATCTGCATCTCCAGGCTACAGGCCGGGTTTTGATTGGAAATCCGTGTGGATATTCCAGGCCCGCAGGTGTGTGAGCAGGCGCTCCACTCTGAGCTCTGGTCTATGCAGTTTGAACCGGGTCTGGTTTGGTATGCAGAGTCTGCAGGCATTGTCTGATCACTTCCTGAAGCTGCCATCCCAAAAACAGTTTATTAACTAAATTAACACAACACTAACATTTGTGTCAAAATGAAATAGGGTACTTTGTAATTGCCACGTACTGATTATTATAGACCTAATGAACTCATGTTTCATACTTGAGCTAGTGCCAGGTTTATTTCATTGCAAAAATATTTTTTTATCATTTGTCCCAAAATTCTATGCAATGTTATCAAATTGTACTAAAAACTGACTTTTCTTAACTGAGTATAACAACTTAAAAATCATGCAAGTCATGCAATGTGCATTTAGAAATTACAGTATATAGTATCAGTGTTCATGTTAAGTTTAAGTTTAAATATTAAAAGAGATAATTCAACCAAAAAATGAAATATCTTAATAATCTTAATATAAAAAATATCTTAAATTGTGTTCTGAAGATGAATGAAGGTCCTTAAGGTTTGGAACAACGTGATGGTTAGTAACTAATGACAGAATTTTCATTTTTGGGTGAACTATCCCTTTAATTCTGTCTCATTAAAACTTATAGAGCAGCATAAATTCGTAATCAGCTCATACCTTCTGACAATCATTCTTATAATTTGAGAATCCCAAGGAAGTAATACCAAATACCTCCATCATTATGAGATGATAATCAGGCATTCATTGGCAGTTCTTGGGAAGTCGTGGCCTAATGGTTAGAGAGTCGGACTCCCAATCAAAAGGTTGTGAGTTCGAGTCCCGGGCCGGCAGGAATTGTGGGTGGGGGGAGTGCATGTACAGTGCTCTCTCCACCCTCAATACCACGACTTAGGTGCCCTTGAGCAAGGCATCGAACCCCCAACTGCTCCCCGGGCGCCGCAGCATAAATGGCTGCCCACTGCTCCGGGTGTGTGTGCGCGTGTGTTCACTGCTCTGTGTGTGTGCACTTTGGATGGGTTAAATGCAGAGCACAAATGAGTATGGGTCACCATACTTGGCAGAATGTCACTTTCACTTCACTTCAGTGTTTTATGCAAATGGATCTGCAAACATCTCCACTGTAAAAACACTCGGAACAAAATGTACCATTCCAGCTGATTTAACTTTGGTGACATTGCTTTTGAACACCCTCCTGTCCGGTGTTTCATGCTATCTGGCTTTTTGGAGTTTAATTGTTGTGTTACACAGACATGAGTCCTGTTATGAATCATGGAAAGTTGGCTTCGGGAAGAAGCTAGAATTTGTGCTTTTGGGTTCCATCTTGGCTAGACATTTTCAATCAAAATGGTCAGAATCCCACAATGAAAACCTCAAATGGGAATGTAATAGAGTTCTCAGATGGGGATTTGAATAAGAAACATGTTAAATGATTTATGCAAAATTGCAAAAGAAGAGAGAGTGAATACTATTACATGAACAACAACAACAGCTTTTGAGTCAGTTTTATGGCTTGATTTGTTTTCTGGACAGTAAGATGGGAAATAAAATACCTGTGTGAGCGTCCTGAAGCACTGTGTTGTCTATATTTTCGCACAGCCACTCTTTACAGCATTTTCCTGGTTGTTGAACCCTTCGAGGATGAGGGCAGTCTGGGGTGGGCAGGAGAACATCCTCAGTGCACCGGGACACACAGGTCACCCCTCCACCCGAACAGCGACACTGAAGAGCACACGAGGGCTGAAATACCTGGCCGTCCTGATAGGAGACTCCATTATGCTCACAGCCCAGCTCCTTCTGACCTAAAAACAAAGGTGATGACACTATATTTAATGCAGAAGCTCTAAATGTTGTGGTGTTTTGATGAAGGCTTGCTGTGGAGGTTGGCTTTGTATTTTATTTGCCCCTACTGTAAAAAAAAATAATTTGTCTCTGTAAAACTTGAAATTAATAATTTTTTTAAATAATCTTAAATTTGTTGGTTGTCATGAATTGAGATTTGCCATAATGTGCAGCAGTTATTTATTGATGTATATAAAAAAACATTATTAAGGTAACATAATAAATCAAACTGTCAATCAACTGATAAATCAAAAACTTAAATGCAATTTCATTTCATCATTTGAAGTAGCTTAAATAAAACAAATATAATTCATGTGATATTATATATATAATTTGTGTTTGATATTTCATTTTCAATTGTCAAACCAGTAGAACCTTGTCGAAATTAAAATAAATATAATTCTCAAATATTAAAATAAATTACATCTTCATTTTACAACAGTTGCTTACATGATAAATGAAAAGCTCAAATGCTATTTAATTTCTTCATATAAAACAATTACATATATATATATATATATATATATATATATATATATATTTTTTTTTTTTTTTTTTTTTTTTCCTATAATAATTTATTATATTATTATAAATACATTTGTGTTGTATTTCATTATCAATCCAGTACAACCCATATTATAATTGATCTAAAGGATGAATCAAATGCTAATTAATTGTGCAAAATGCCATACAAAATTATAATAATAAGTTAAAATGACATTAAAATGTCATGTGAGCTGTATCAATCAGGATCTTTGGGTGGAGCTTACTGCTGTAGTGGTAATGCTGTGTATTTGGTGGTTGAAACTTACAGACACACTCTCCTGGCTCTCCAGGGAAGCTGGCACTGTAGTCACATTGCAGACTGCGCTGACTGTCACATGGATACAGCTCACTGCAGGCCTCACCCTGCTGTCTTGCACACACCTGACAACACTGGCACCCATCAAGAATGAGAGGAACACCTTCTGGGCAGGCTGGTAAAGAGCTTTGGCACTGACAAGGGCCACCACACCGCTGACAGCATACCTAAGACAGCATACAAGAAGAAGTGTTATGTAATGCATGCAACAGGTCAATCAGAGTTTGGGTAGAATCTGCAAAAAATGTACCATGAAAATCATGAAGTTTCAAAAATCAGACATTATTTCCCCATTAATGTTATATTGGTGATAAATGCCTCTAATAATAGCACTGCTGGTTTTTAAAACATGCAACTTTGATTAAAATTAATAATATGCATATGGAGAAGCAAAAGGAAAAATATTTTCCCTAATGCAAATCATTTAGAGTAAGTATTTCCAGGCACTGAAAACATAAAACATGCTTTCAATTACAAGTGTTACAGCTAACAAGCTTAAGATGACAATCTTATATTTGTACAGAACATCGACACTTTAATCAAGCATTCTCCGTAACATTCAGTTTATACTGGAAAACCCCAGTTTAACAACGTGGTTTTGTTCTCACAGACAACAAAACGTCCCACAAAAAGTCCCTGATAAAAACCACTAAACTGACCTCTCCCTCCTCTCAACTCTGAGCATGACAATTTACAAAGTATCCAGATCAAATCTCACAGCTGTTGGACATAAAACTGAACCTAGACATCAGAGATATTTCCGCTGGCAAAATGCATGCATGCAAATAAATTGTGCGATTCTTACCTGTGAGCCCAGGTAAAACAGCAGTGCCCATGCCATTAGGTTTTTTCTGTCTCTCTGTAACTTGTCCATCATGTTCTGCTATGTGTTCCACCACAATAAGATTTTCTACTTGTGTTACTGTTTTCTCACTGCCTGGCTCTGTGCACATGCACTTTTATAAAGTCCTCGCTCTGATGTCATAGCCTGACTGCAGGGTAAACATTGGCTGGACCTGGATCAGAAATGTTTCAAATTCCACATCTCCGTTGCCCATTTCCACAACCAGGAATTATTTTCTCCCTCTGCTTGTCTGCTCTGACGTTAAGAGGTGAAACACAGACTTTTGGAAGAGAAGATGCATATTAAGGCTTGCTCTTGATCAAATCCAAGTTTTCTGTTTTTACATCTAAGGTCTAATATCTGTTGTTTATCGAATTGCTACAACAAATATATCTGAATAATAAAACAGACTGATAAGCACGGTTTGGAGTATAACATTGCACGATAGTTCAGTAAAGAAAAAAGTTTATATTGTATAACTTACATAGATACAACTTTGTGTATTTTTGATCCGGCAATAATTCCAAATTATTCCACACAGTCATGGTGGTCCTGAATGTATGAATCGGTTGAGTAAACAATTCAATGACTCATTAATAAAGACTGCTTGGCTAGCCAGAAATCCAATTAGTAGGTACTTTTTTTAAATAAATAATTATTTGTTGACCATTGAAAAGTACATTCAATATAGTATGAGTGTGTTTAGGATCAATGCAATCTGGACATATTTGCCATGTTGACATTGTTGTGACATACCAGTATCACTCTCTTATGATTACTGTAAATTCGGACATACTATTCTTTATTATATATTAGTGCTGTCAATCGATTAAAAACTTTAACTAGATTAATCACACATTTTTTCTGTGATTAATCGCAATAAAAAAAGAAATGTTTTTGTACGTTTTTAATATATTTTTTAATGTAATAATTTCACAGTTAATCAAATTAATGTAGAAACAACATAAAGACAGTATATTTTAAATACTTGTTTAAATGGCTTCTTTTTATGAATGAAGGCCAGTATTACTGATATTAATACAGCTACTGATTTTTTTCTATTTTTTTACATTTATTATTAGGCTTCAAAAATATAACAGTTTTTAATTTAAGTAAACTTAAAACAATGCTAACATAAACCCATAATAAATGTCATGTTTACTCCTGCCCTTCCTGTCTTAACAGTTAGGAAATATACAGAAATTTAATAAAGTTATCAAAGTTATATGCAGTCTGCACTGCATAAACTATAAATTAAATAGTTAATCCTTATTAAAGCTACAAAAGTTATTTAGTCAAGAGCTGCGAGTCATTTTCTCTGTTCCCTTTGTTCTTTTAACTTTACTGACAGGAAGCTTTATTGGCGGCTGTCCCTTTAAGAGCAGACAGACACGCGGATCTCACCGTTTATATACTGTCTATGGATCTCGCCTCATTCTCTCACAACTCTTTTTGTTCATTTTAGACTTTATATAAATCATTTAAGATCGCTCCTATGAGGATAATCGACAAAACTGGCACTTTGGGATGTTTATTGTTAGTTCAAGCGCTTAAGAGAACTGGATTCTGGCGCCCTGTCTATGCATTGTGTGTGTGTGTGTGTGTGTGTGTGTGTGTGTGTGTGTGTACGTGTATATGTGTCACATAAGGGCATTCACAGACAGCGCATTCTCTTTTGTCTTGCCGTGCTTGAAATGTTTAAAAGCATTTAAATGAATAAGAGCGTGATCATATAATGTAAAGCTAGCCAACGGATGGCAGAAAATACGGATGCTGCGTTAATTGCGTTAAATATTTTGACACGTTCAACCAGACAAAAATTAATCGCATGCGTTACCACGTTAACGTTGACAGCACTATTATATATATATATATATATATATATATATATATATATATATATATATATATATATATATATATATATATATAATATATTATATAGTAGGGAAGTATATGATTTCGAATGCAGCCTTTGTTTCATTCCTGAATGATTTAAATGAATTAGTCGAGTAAATGATTCAACAGTGTTGGGGAGTAACTAGTTACATGTAACGGCGTTACGTAATTTAATTACAAAATAAATGTAACAGTAATCAGTTACAGTTACTAAGAAAAAATGAGTAATTAAATTACAGTTACTTATGAAAATGGTAACGATTACAAAGAGGATTACATTTGAATATTTACACACATCCACATACAGCTTATTTCTTTCCCAAATTGCACTAAGACATATGGCCCATAATCTCCGAGACGCGGAAAACACATTCGTAGAATCGAGTATAAAAAATGGAATTCAGCCTATAACGCGGACGGAATATGCCACATTTTGGACGAATAAATCAAAAGTAGGTCAGTACACTTGAATCAAAACCCGATATGGACTGATGTCTGTGAATATTAAGCCGCAAAAAGATTGAATATGGATCCTGCACGTTCTGCCTTTCTGTGGAAATCAGGCGCTGACTGGACATCGGGAGAACCGGGACTATTCCCGGTGGCCTGGCAGACGATTTGGCCTTCTACTTTAATATTGTTATTGTATAATTGCAAGCCGAATATACTAAAGCGATTATTTCCGAATCCGCCATTCGATAATTAAATCTCTAATAAATCATGAATCGGTTAGTCGTGACTGGCAATGGTTGGGCTCGCGCGCTCTCCGCGCCTCCGCCGAACGGTTTGGATCAGACTCCGAGTAATCAATGCGAGAGAGAGAGACCGGAGTGAACTGTGTAAGCGCACAGCTGGAGCAGAGAAGCGACACTTCTGTTCAGGGTTTCAGGTGCAGGTCAGTTTCATCTGTAAATATGCTAATGTAGTTTTGTCTTTGTTTACTTAGTCAAGCAGCAGCAGCACATTGCTCGCAATCACTCAAAATACTGTATAAACGACGTCATTATTATCTTTTGTAATGTTACAGTAGTAAGTTAGCAGACAAATCATCATATTTTATCATAGGTTTGAGGGGGAGCTAGTGGATACAAGAACACAACCCTTAGGAAAATTAATGTAGCCTATGGTATGGCACTAACCGTGGTTTAACTATGGAATTTGTAGTAAAAATAAATACAAGTGGTAATTCATTTGCCAAATAAACAAAATTGCACTTACAAAACATGGTAAAAGTCAAATAAAAATCTTCAGTATTAAAGTCATGAGAGAGATGGATGGATAATGGAAGTGAATGTGCAGTTTAGGAGAGAACTCTTGATTACGTTGCAAGTCCCCCAACCTAAGGATTCAAATCTTTTTGATGTCAGGTCCAAAAAAAAATTGGGTTTTCCATGTTTCAGAATGGGTTGTGGGTGTATGAGTGTGAGATTTCCCAGTCCGCCCCTCATGGAAATTAATCTCTAGAATAGTCACTTCATGAGCATTTTTTACTTATTTTGAGAAACTATCATCATATCATATACAAAGAGACAGCAGTGTTTCAAAAAGACACCAATGTTTCAGGAGTTTAGTACACAAAATAGGACACATGCTTATTAGATAACCGTATTTGAGTTGATGTATATGCTTTTATTTTTTTATTAACTATTTTTCCCCAAACCATTGTTAGATGCAGTTAGATGCCTGTAGTTATGCAAAGATTTGGTTTCAAAAACAGTATCTATAAACTATTTCTTTTGATTTTAAATCTGCTTTGAACTTCAGATCAATCTCTAAGTAAAGTCTGATTGTGTGGTGGATGTGTTCAAATTTGATCATCTTAATTCAAGTGATGAAGGATGGTGAAAGTCTGACGGTATTGAGCACTACTGTAAGGTTAAACCTGCATGGTGTAAAATGGTTGAAGATGATTAACAGTTGCAAATTAACATTCATTAGAAATTTATAAAAGTAATCAAAATGTACTCAAAAGTAATTAGTTACATTACTTTATTAAAGTAATTAAAAAAGTTACACTACTATTACATTTTAAATAGGGTAACTTGTAATCTGTAACCTATTACATTTCCAAAGTAACCTTCCCAACACTGTGATTCAATGACTGACTTCTAAAGATTGTCACTTCGCCACATAGCAGTACAACAATGATTTGTAGAAAGAGTAACAAACAATTAAAAATCCTCACTTTTGATACACACTGACAGTTTGTCTGAGCTAATACAAACAGTAAAAGTTTTCAGTGATCAAAATTTTTGGAACCCTCTTATTTAAATCGTTATAGCATTTAAAATAGAGAACTTGCTTACACTTAAAGGGGTCATCAATGCTACATGCACTTTTACAAGTTTTACAAGTAACAAGTTGTTTGAACTGAAATGTGTGTTGGCAGTCTGTGTACACAACCACCCTATAATGATAAAAATCCAACAAGTTTATTTTTTTATCTAGTAAAATCTTTACCCCTTTCTCCAATCAAGCAGATCTCAGATGCCTGTCTTTGTGACGTCACACAGACAGGCCCCTCCCACGATACTTTGATTGACACTAGCGTTTCAGCACAGACTGGACTGGTGTCTTACCTTAGACCCGCTTTGAGTGAGCTGTCATCAGTCCACCACTCTTTCACCACCAGACCAGATATAGACAATAATGTCTCTTAAGCGATTGAGGTGTTTTGTTGTTGGATGTAATAAGGAACATAGCAGTTGTCATTTACTCCTGACATCTTAGTTGCTGAAGACATAGTGGATTAACATTACATTTGTTTTTGAAGGGAGTGTGCCCTGATCTAACTTTACCTAAATGTGTTTATGTTTGCATGAATCATTCGTGAAACATCTTCACCTACAGAATAAGTGCATATAGGTTTTTAATGAATCTTTTCAAATCGCCTTTTCTAATAATGTGTTAATTAGCAAGTTTCACGATGAATGCGGCTAAAGTAAATAGTCTCTCTGAGAGCAGCTCGGAAGAGAGGGGCGGGGTCAGCAGAGCTCATTAACATTTAAAGGTAAATGCTACACAATGGCTTGCTCTGAAAAAAGCTGTTTTTGACCGGGTAAAAACGGTGTTGTTTTACACTACCATTGAGAAATTTTAACCAAACTATGTTACAGACTTTTCACTAAGACCCTAAAGAATCATATCCACTTGTGGAAAATGGGTATCCGATGACCCCTTTAAACTGTGGGTGGCACTGAATAAGAATGTGCTTCTCAAAAAGACGTTATGCATTTTTCAACTCAAGTGCTCAGACAAAACCATCCTTTTGAAATGCAGGATGCCCCACTGCGAAAGACGGGTTAAACATAGACCTAGACGGGAAATTCACTTTTACAAATACAACAGCTCTTGATAATTCAGCTGGAATACATGTGGCCTGCCAGATACAGCAAAAGTGGAGTGGATATTAGTTCAGTCTAAAACTTCTGTCCAGCCACTCTTACATTTCTATTGACATCCTTTCCAAAAATCACAAATGTTTGGAATGTACAGTATCCCAATAAACGGAACAGCACACACAATTCTTTAGGCAAAACACAGTAATAGTATTCAGAATGAAAAATATTGTCTTATTCTTAAATTATTTTAAATGCAGTTTAAGAGTGGAGGACATAATAATCTAAATATTATTATCCTATAAATGGTATTAAATAAATATTCATCAAAGTCCATTGGAAACATGTTATAGGGTGTCAGGAATGTGTACATTTGTTCTGGAAGGATGATCCACAAAAATATTGTTCAAATATTTAGAGATTAACAGAGCAAGAAAAACATGTTGGACAAAAGCTTTCATGTCTAAAATTCAGCCAGTTGTGGTTAAAAAATAGTCCAATAATGTCTCATGGAAAAGTTTTCTCCTAAAGGGAAGTATGCGCATTGAACTTCACTTGCTTTGTGCCAAGGAACTGACTTAAGTTAACAGAAATACAGGATACTGGAAAGGCAGGCTCTGATGCACTAAACCAGCCATGTGCAGGAGTGCCTTTATTTAACAACTGCTTTGGTACAGCAGAGTAAATCCCTGAATACTAAATGACAGTGCAGTTCAGTCATATGGCAATTCTAGAATGAATGTACTAATCAGCCCTAGCAGGAAACCTCTCTCAGTGTGGTGTTATTTGTTTCATTAAATAGATATTCTGTGGTTTGTAAACCTCATTTTGGTATTGGAAATAGGTTGTCTTTTGTTTATTCCTTCACATCAATTTCTGTGTGCTGCACATGTGATCATCAGGGCTTTGTCTTAGGACCTTCCAATTTCCTTTCTTCCTAGATCCTCAGTTACCGCACACCCTGTAATAAGGAAGAATTACTTGATAAATTGACATGCTTGACCAGACAAACTGAACATAATTCTAACATTTCTTAGGATTCGCCAGACAATTCCTAATTGTCTTCATGTTAAAAAGTCTTTGGTGTGCCTTTGAGGTTTTAAGAATTTGGCCCTAACTGCAATATATGTCATAGTTAATCAGTTGGAGGCATAGCTAATAATTGGAAAATTGGAACATTTTATTCTTTGTACCCCTTGACAATATTACATTTCCTTTCATATGAACTCTTAAATCTAACCTGACACTGAGACCTAAAAATGTTTGGAAATAAAAACTCGAATAATAGGGACAATCTGTAGCCAGCCAGTCAATGTTGCTAAAAACACCAAGGCAGAGCCGATTTTTGCAGGCTAGTCAATAAATAAATAAATATGTTAACATTACATATTTATATTAGCTGAAATCAATTTAGAATTTTACTTGTATGATATATTAACACTACCACTAAAATCACTGACAGTCAAGATTGATCAATCAATTCAATCAATCAATTTAACTTGTCAGTACACACTGACTTATCATTTTTATATTCTCTTTGCTGACGTCATTGTTGCTTGCTTTGTTCACCATCAAAATTGCCACATGCAAAGTAAATCATTAAAGTTTCCAGGTTGCTTTTTTTTTCTTTTCATTTGAATAGACCTCTTGCATATCACAGCTGCAGTCCAGATGTGCAGCGATGTAGATAAATCACCCTCTAAAGAGAAGAACCTGAATCTGGCTAACTGGTATTGAGGGGAGGAAATGTTACCTACGTTCCAAGCATTCTAACTAGATGTGTGAAACTGCACGAGTTTTAAGAGGAAAGCCTTTAGTTTCTGATAAGAACACTATTCTAGGCAGGGGTCAAGTAATGACGTTTGAGGGGACGCAAATCTGACAGTCACAGGAAAAATGTCAGACAACACACACAACCACATGCAGTAACAGCTTGATGGGAAGAGCCCAGCAACCGTCTGGAAGGGAATATTTAAATATTTCAACTCATTCTGTGAAATCGTTCAATGTAAACTTCAGACGTCATATTGAAATTTATAGTATGAGAGATGAAGCATTCTGCAGAACAGTGGTGTGTACAGTAGAAATCACGTCCCAGGCCCCCCGTGCACATCACTGCAGCAGAACACAAAACAAGCTATTTTGAAAATGTTTCTTATTAAATATTTTTCTTACTTATTTTTTCTTAATGTGTAATTAGGTTCCAGTATTGTTTCAGACCCCAATGACTTTCATTATATGGAAAAATCTGCTAAAATAAAATAATAATGCTCAACAGATTTAATACAGTAAATAATGTTTCTTTATTAGCATCTGTGGTCCCATAAATTTTTTTTTACATTTGAATTGAAGAAAAGTTGCTTTTAGATGTTAAATTGTTCTTCACACTAATAAAAAAAAGTGTTCTTTTAAGGAATGATCTGTGAAATGTCATCACTGTTAAAAAAAAAAAACTTTTGTAACCATCATTCAAGTTCAACACATATCGTTGCTTGAATGTAAGTTGAAAAATGTCATACTGCATTTAGCTGTCAGTAAAAATGTAGTTCTCTTAGCTCCAATTGACACATTTTATCATATCAAATTTCATAACACACATTTCCCCCCAAAATCAATTTGGAAATTGTGAATTGGTTGATTGATTCATTTGTGCTAATGACTATGAAGTTACCATCACAACTTGTCATTATTTGGAAATATGGGTGTTGCTTTATCAAAATCTGAATGATATAATAGTCTGAAACAATGCAAGATCAGTATCACTCAATTGACCATGGTTACTGGAAGCTGAATTTAAATGCTGAAAATATCCCTTTAGTCATAATAAGACTAAAATAATGACAACTCTTTTCCATTACTAGAGTTCTAGCCTTAAAACAAGCAATAACAAATAAATATAGGCCAAGGGATAGATTCACTGCAGAGTCAATATTTTTTACAGATATTCTGCTCTTTAGCTAGGAGAAGATCTCAACGACCTCAAACGTTCTATCAGAATCTTGATCTAACATCATGTGTAAAACGAATTTGGTTTGGGTATGAGTCATATCTGATGACAGTTTAGAGTGATAGCACAGGGTTAAGTCACAGATGCATGAACAACAAACAGTGGTGCTTTATTCCGTCAGACGGGTGTCATGCAAGGAGCCATAAATAAATGGAAAAAATAATGTTTTTACATCTGCTCAAAAGCTTTACATCTCTGTCCATGTCTTAATAGCATAGAGCACACTGAGGGATTTATAGAAATAGTGGTGCTACCATATTCTTAAGCACTGTTCCAGCAGACTGATGTATGACACATTTAATGGGATGTTTTTGCTGGTTGGAAAACAGAAAACGGCCCATGTGGCTTTATGCTGGGTTAGAGTTGCTGGATTTGGCCAAGTTAAATAAAGGTTGTCGTTTAGGAACTGCTTTAACAGCAGGGGTTTAGAAAGAACTGTGTTACAATGTAATGCTTTAGGCATGAAGTAACTGCTATGCTGCCTGCTATTGGAAATTTCTTTTATTTAGCAAGTAATTTTGTCGTTTATGATGTGCTCTGTTCAAGTACAAACATATAGCAAAAAATCTCAAATATTCAACAAAGTTAAACATGTCATTGAAATATTCTTTGTTTAATGAGAGATGTGCATAATGTATGCCGTTGCCATTTTATGAACATGATATAGACGTGTCATGGTTTTTGTAATAAAATTTTCAGCCAATCATTTCCTAATAACGTTATGCATACATGCAGCACTCTGCTGACATCTAGTGGCCAAATACTGTAAGCCATGCAGTTTACATGTCTAGTAGTCTACTTTCAGCCCCAGTTCGGAGATGAATCATCCTTAACAACAAATTACAATATTACAAATGGTATTATTAAATGAAATCGTGGTTCTGAGTCCAAAATATCTTCAAAATATCTTTGTCTTTTATGAAGTATTCTTTTGCGCTTATATCCACCCGAGGAGGCCGATGGGAAGTCCGAATTCATTTTCGATTAAATCTTTTAAAAAAAAAACTATAGGCATAATTATGTCATTGACTGGGACATTGCCGTTTGGCATGTTCTAAAAGGTTCAAACAAAGTAGGCTATTAATTTCAAGAACTGGCCTAATATTGCAATGTAGTTCGGTAAATTTACCTAGTTCAGTTTGTTGCAGTCATAATCTATTTAATATTCATTTTAATTCATATATTGTTGACAAAACTGCCATACACTCGGCCAGTTTGTAAGATTTCTGATTTTCTTCAATTTACTTTTCCTTCCACCTGTCAAGGTTCACTCCTGTACAGTAGGCTATGTTTTCAACTGATTGCATGTATTTCCGAACTGCTCGGTGAAAGCTTGTTTCGATTCGTTCGTGACCGATTTTGTGAACAGGTTCAACTGTTTCGGTGGAAAGATCAAACAGCAATTAGATCACCATAGACTGTATAAAAACAGGTTAACACTAACCTAGCCTAAACGTTCCTACAAGCGCGACGCGACGCAAATAGAACGCTTTCGACACACTCGCTTTCAGCGGTGACAGCTTCAGCTTTCGAGTATCTCGCGTCGCGTCGGTAGTAGGTAGCTACATGTGGCATTACTGTGCTTCTAAAAGCTTGTAATAGGATTCCGGATTAACCGCTTCGCGTTGTGCAGATCAGAAGCGCTTGTCAGTTTAGTTTCACTCTGTTGCGTTCAGCTGTGTTTAGTTGGCTTATTACACGCTGGCGTTGGAAAGGCGGGGTTTATCACTGATGTTATCTGTCCATAGGCGTGTTCTTTGTCCGCGCCGGGGTTGGAGTGTAACAGAAAGCTCATGGGGAAGTTGCCGGTAGCTGCTTGAGCTGACAGTTTCCGTAGAGCGCGTTCAAGTTCAAGACAGATTTACACTTCGAGTGAATACAATGGCAGAAAAGAAAGGAAAACCAGCATTTGATAAACCTAAGGTTAGTAGTGTTATTACTGTTATTGTTGTTATTTGTAACATAATAGCTAGCCTATTCATTCGGGGTTGAATGCTGTTTTAATAAATTGATAATACAGCATAATCAGCACACATTCAAATGCCACCATTGTCATGATGAATGTAGATATCTATAAGATTAAGACCTAAAGCCATCTTAAATCGGATGCTTAATAAGGAGGAGGAGACTTAATGTCTAGTGTAATGTTTCGATGTAAAAACGTTTTACGTTAAATAAGGAGAAAAAATGGATTATAAAATGATTGAAACATATTCATAAGAAGGCAATAAAGTCATCTTTTTAAGATAAAATAATCTTGCCATTGCAGCTAATGTATCAAAAGGAACATGTTGATTTATGGCAGGAGAGAACACTACAGGATAATGTTCACACTTGGCCTTGCAGAGCATTATATCTGCCCTTTGGAGTTAATGTACTGACTCAGCAAGCAGAAGTCAGCCTGATGAACTGATACAAGAAACATGACAATAAGCACATCATTTGTGAAAGTGTCAATAACCTATATGAGAGAGTTGAAAAAAATGTCTTCCCTGTACTGTTCTTGTATTACACTGACCATGCGCTTTTGGAGGACTGAGATTTTTCTTTGAGAATTACATAATAATTACGGCATGAATCTACACCATTGTCGACAGTACAGCATGAGAGGCTGCCCTAAAAAAGTACAGCATTCTCTTTGGATTCCTCAGGCCATCCTTAAAAATATTCTTGTTTGCCGTAACCCGACCGACCCTGTCAATTTAGCACCGACTCAATTTTCTTTCTTTTTTTTGCTTTTAGTCCGACCGACTTGCCGATTCTAAATTTGCGTTAAGACCGACCAATTATTTTTTTACTCTTCAAACATCTAATACAAACGCAATAAAATAATATTAATTATATTTAAGTAAGTATTGTAAATATATAAATTGCCTTGGCCTACATACAAATGAAGTCTATCTTCTTTAATTAAAAAAAAAACCCTTGACGTCATCTATGTTTACACGGATGTCACACTGTGGCCTGTGCCTTCGCTTCGTCTCATACTCTCACTCACTGTCAGAGTCAACGGTTCGCGCTTGGTAATGATGGCTGTGGCTGCAGTAAACTAAATGTTCGCGGTCACTGTTCAAAGTCATACGGGTTCGGGCACCATAATACATCTAAAAAATTCATTAAAACAGCTCGACACCGCTTTAACTTGGCACGAAGTTCTGGAAAAACTGTGCCCAGATCTTTTCCCATCCCTTCTCTCTAGTCTAAAACCGTGACCGTGTCGACTGTCACTTTATGTTCGAAAATCTATTGCACGAATCAAGCACGAATCAACCAACACAAGTTTCGAAAACGAAAATAAGAAAATGATTTTAACGACCTTTTCTCGGAGCGCGTCCAGGTTTTTTTTTTTTTTTTTGAACAGGCGTCACACAGCAACTGCAGCTTCGGACAAACACGCATAACAGCAAATAATACTTCTGCACAATGTTTCTCTTTTTACAACAGAAATGTGAATTCAGCCGGTATTCAGTCTCATACAGTTTCGGGCTTAAATCGCCTAGGGCTGTACAAAATAGCTGAAAAAACTAAATTCGAATTTTTTACTTAAATATGAAAAAAATTTGAATTGTATTCGAATTTTAAATGCATAATTTCAGTTAGGGTGAAGAAAAGCTTTTTGCTTCTCTTCTGAGGCTCAAGATAGCGCATCGAGCAAAATATTACTGCATGTTTATTCAAAGCATTAGAATACATGACTGTGAAAAAAAACATAATATTTAAAATAATGCTTATGAACCAATTATTATTAAGTTGCTTAAAGAACTATAAACAAAACAGCATCATGTATGCATGCATTGTTAAATAAATAAAAAGGGCGGAAAACCAGTCACACAGGATACATTTTTTCATTTAAAAACATGAGATGCGCGAAATATGCGTTCTGTGTGAACGGCTTGGTTTCAGTTTTGATGTAAACAAGATCTTCTCCACATTGATTTTTTTTTAAGTGGCTTCAACTGGATAGGCTAACATAACCTTATAATGCAATGACACATATATTGTCATCGCATCTCGTGCGCATACACTAGGTGAAAGATGAGAAAGCAGAAACTGCGTGTCGAGCTCGTCCGCCTTTGAAAGTTGTGTAGACACAGCTGTGCGCGCGGCGAGATGGAATGGAACACGTACCGGGGCTGATAAGGCAGCTTCCTTAGTGCACACCTAAAATTCATATGCGCATTCGAATGTGGATTTTTATTTTAAATTCGACGAATATTAGAAAAATATTTTTTTTGATAGCCTAAGAAAATCGCCTATGCGATTTTTTTGTTGTTGTTGAAATTTAATCGTAAACACAGGCATGTTGAAGCCTGCAGTAAATGTTTTGCATTATGGCAGTCCACTCTGCTTATTGTTTTTCGAAAATGTTGCACTCCTGTTTGTCATTTTGCACGTAACGTCACGCCAATAAATCATCAGAAATATTGGTCTTTACCAATATACTGAATCTTTACATTCCTCCTGCCTGTTGTCCGTGGATTTACCTATATTTGGTGTTATTTGCAGTATAAAACTTTACAAAATCGATTTTACAATTGATTCAATGAACACTCGTCACTCAAATCAAACAGGATTTTTTTCACAAAAGTGACAACCCAAGAAAGCAAAGTAAACGTTCTCTCATTTGTAGGTTGCATTGATACGTAGCGGTGGATGCAAGTAAAACAGTAGGCTACCTCATTTTTTTCTCACCTGAAATTCATGCAATAAACATGTTTTTGACAAAGATTTAAATTTGTTTGTGGTCTATATAGCCTGCATCAAAATGAGGTTTGCAATGATGCGCCCGAAGGCACAGGTTGAAGACCCAGTCAGTGACGTCACGATATGCTAATTTGTTTAAATTCATACCTACGTCATCACATCACAAAAATTTACTTTTTTTTTTTTACATTGAAACTTGAAAAAAAAAAATATAGACCGACCTAACGACCTTTTTTTTTTTTTTTTTTTAAATCCTGTTACTGCAAACCAAAATATTTTTAAGGATGGCCTCATTGTACACACTCGTTCAAAGGAAAAGACGTTACTCTGTTGTTTAGTTTGTGTTTAAGAGGGCAATTTTAAGGTGATTTGCAACAGTCCTAACATAGAGCTACAATCATTGTAGGTGGTAAACAATTTACTATTCCTTAACTAAATCACACCCTTTATAAAAGATACTATATCAGAAATTCAACCGATTAAGTGAAACTTAACAGGCAGTAACTTCCATATTTTATCAGCTACCCAGGACTTTGTCCCACATCTAATGATTACATGATTATTTTACAGTGAAACAGTACAGAAAGTTCACATTGCTTGTTTTTTAATCACCAGCTGACAATAATCCAGTGACATTTTATAGGATACTCCTTCCATTGTAATGAAACCACAACAATGAATCACTCATTCATACACAAAAACACACTTTAACAACAAGGCAGTATTTTCATAAACTTTGCCGGTTTTAAGAGTCGTTTGACTCCATAATGTAAGCAGTTGTCCGTATAAATATTTAAACCCCACCCTCTTAGTGATATTAATATTAGACCAACTACAGTTGTCATTTGCAATGCACATTTAAACATATTCAA
The DNA here is from genome assembly GCF_963082965.1 of Carassius carassius. NCBI lineage: Eukaryota > Metazoa > Chordata > Actinopteri > Cypriniformes > Cyprinidae > Carassius > Carassius carassius. The sequence continues at coordinate 17,865,273 of NC_081791.1, read as the reverse complement.
GTATGAAGAGGGTGACAGCTTAGGCTTGTACAGACAAGAAAGTTTTTCCACTTGAATGTCTTCCTTTTGATATTTGAGCACACATGGCTTACATGATGGCAGGGAAAACAGCCGTGGTAGAGCATGCAAAAGTATTGCTAATACATTGTATAGTGAATGCTTTTGCAACATGAATGCATAATGTTGGAGACTTTTATGTTCAGTGGCTTGTTTATTTTAGTAATTAAACGGACTGCAAGAAGACCCATGCAGAGAGTGCTCGAAGAAAGTAGTCTCATTGGGCCTCATGCTCTGTTAACCTGATCCAAGAAACTGAAAGCTAAAGACCTGTGAATTAAAACCACTAGAGGTGAATTTCCTGCGAACTCTCTGTTTCCCGAAACTGGACTCTGGTTACAAAAGAAAAAAATGAATCTCCTGAAATAGCATTGTAATTAGTATGTCATTGTAATAAGATTCTGTGAACTCTTTATGCTTTACAGTATGTCCGTGTTTTGACAAGTTATCGAAAGAGAGTATTCACAACACAGTTTACAAAGAATTCCCTTTCTCACTAGCATGTAATTTAGTTTGAATTGTGCATTGTATTATTTTGACTACTACTGGATTATTTGTTTTTCTAATTTCCTTCTTTAAAACATTGTGAAACGTGCTGTTTCCCATCATATTTTAAATAAAAGCCTATTAAGTTTCACCAGTCTTCTATATAGCTGGGTCATTCCACGAAATCAGTGCCTTATGCTTCACAAAGAAATAATAAAACATAGATTTAATATAACAACGAATAAATTAGCAATTTAAAAACATAATGATACTAAGTATTATTTCATCAATATTACATAAAGACAATTTAATATAGATTTTTTTAATAATTAAAATAGCATTTATGGCAATATGGCATAATTTTCTATAAAATGTAATGTAAATTCATGTCGTAAGTACACAACAACAAAAAAAAATTTATCCAGTAAAACCAAAATTAATCATGTCTTTCAGTCACCACATAAATGCAATAAAATACTTGACAACCTGGCAACTTTTCCGTGCATTCTTCTAATGTAACTGGTAAAGTTTATAGTTGGAAGAATACACTACTCACGGTGGTATGATGACAACAAATGAACAACTCTTGTAACCAAATAATACAATGTAATAAAGAAGGCACAAACCAAATTCATTAGTCAGTGATTAAACATACTACTCTAGCAGCCTTTCTCTTTTTGTTTTTATGGTTTGTCTCCTTGCTGTTTATTTCTCAGCTTCTGGTGAAGTGGGGTCACAATTTAATTTGGTCATCTGTCAGGACAACTCTCAGTACTTCTCAGTAGATTTGAGACATTACGTTCACTTCTCTCACAGTCCTCCCAGGCATCTCTAGCCTTTCCACTGAACTTATTTCACCCAGTTGTGCATTCCACATTCTAGATGCACTACACGAGGAGCATTTCACAGCTGCGTGGGAAGGAGACTCCCCTAACTACCTCAATACGACAGGCTGAAAGCTGAGCTCAGAGCTTTGATGGATGTGCTTCTGCTCTGTGCCATCAACAAGTGTCTCTGTCAGCACTTGTCACATGGTTCAGTGATGTGAAGAAGTGGGCGTTGTATTTTATTCCTGTTCTTATATCTTTGCAGATTGAGCTACATGTGCATCTTGATGGTGCTATTCGAATAAAGACCATTGTAGAAGTAGCAAAGTAAGTGATGTATTCCAATTACACACTGTAATACACTAAAAACCATTCATTTAAATGTCCTTCCTATTAATATTATTTTATCTGAAAATATTATTTTAATAGTTATTTATATAATTAGTAATTATGTATATATTCATATTTATAGTAAGCATTTATAATAATATTAAGTATATTAATTATTTAATGTTTAATTGCATTTGTATGTTACATTTCGAGCCTTTTGAGGCCAAAGAAACTTTAAGTCAAGATTTACTGCTAATTTCACCTTCACTGCAGCTCTAACATTAAATATGAACTACTAACAATGACTTTATAGGTTTATACAATGATTCATTTTGACAGCCTTTGGTCAATAATGAAGTTATGATCTGTTCTGTGGCCTTTCCATTTAAACTTTCAAAGTTCTAACCAGTGACCTCTGGTGTAACTATGTCTCAGGCGGAGGGGAATCACTCTACCTGTGATCAGCGAGGATGAAATGAGAGACCTGGTCATAATGCATGAGCCGGCCACACTCACAGAATTCCTTGGCAAGTTCGATCACTACATGCATGTCATTGCGTAAGTAGTTGTGCCGAGAAAAGATCTGCTTGCTTTAAATAAGTTGTTGCTGATTTGCTTGAAGATTGCATGGAAGCCTTATCATTCAAACTGCATGGAGAGGAGAAAAAAAATATGATATTTTCCTGTTAATTTCATGACATTGTTACATTTTTCCCTGAAGTTTGTGCACCAACAACAGTTACATTGTAGTTTCTCAGGGCTATTCTTCCCTTGCAGAATAATAAAAAAAGAAAATTTTTGGTGAATTTGTATGATCTTTTTTTTTTTTTACATTTTCATACAATCTGCCACTGATGATTAGGTTTATGTGCGGACCTTCATGCTTATTGTTTTTATAATAACAATTTGTTTTCATACAAATAAAATTGTATGAATTCATACTAAATCGCCACTTCGTAACATTTTAAGAGTGAGAATAAAAAGATACAAAAGTCGTCACTGGTGCGATACCCTTTCAGATATTTTATACTAAAATCTACCATTTAGGGAATAATATGTACAATTTAGAAACTGATACTGTATGCACCTTTAAGGAACAAATTAGGGTTAAATAAGGTACAAAGTATATCTTTTGATAAGATACTGCCCAGGTTTTTTTAAGAGTGTTTGATTTCGTAGTAGATATTTAGATCTCTTACAATCTGGAAAAATTGAATTCTTCATGAATCAAATGATTCTAGGCCACTCTATCCTGTTGCACCCTTCACCACATGCAAGTAAATATTGAATTCCACTGATGTTAGCTCAATTACTGGCACAAATCTGAAGCATTGCTCAAGTGGCTCTTAAGTAAGAGCCTCACCATATCGCCAGTGGTGGATACACCCTCAAGGGCAAGGTCTCCTTTCTGATGTCCTGCAGACATCTTTACATGCAGCTCATGTAACACCTTCATGACGTGTCACTATAGCAATGGACATATAACCTCTGCACAGGCTTTTCCTTTGCCCTTGCACACAGTCATCTGAACAACAATCAAATAATGAAGCAGTTTCTACATGTTTCCACTCAGATTCACAAACGTAAGAGATAGACTAATGTGATCATATTTTAGTTTTCCAAAAAGAGGACAGTGGGTGTGGGTGGGACGGGGTGGGGGGGCGGAGGTGTGGTTGGTTGGTGGTTAAAGTAATGCCGAAAGTGCCCAAAGTAACGCAATCCCAAATATAAAAATTCAAAATATCTAATTTCCTAATTTTATCTAATTATCGAATTTTTTAAATTCTAATTTAAATACTCTGCATATTTATAGCAGCTCCCTCATGAACGGAAATTATATTCAATATTAGAATGTTTGTGGGAACACTGGACACAAAATAAAATCACAGGAGCTGGTGATAATGGTTAAAAATTTTGTGGGAGCGGGATTAAGAAAACAGTCCCTCACAGGGCTTTAATACAAAAATGCACACAATGAATGGCTACTGTAGAAAAGCCAAATCCCAGACATTTTGGGTGATGTAGAAATCCCAGCCGGGCGCATTTTTGTTTGAGCTCTAAAATAGAGGACATGTCCAGGAAAAAGAGGACATATGGTCACCCTAAGATAGATACTTTGACATGAAGACCTGAAAAGCAGTGCAGCCGGTAGTTTTGTGGGTCTGCAGCGTACATGCTTCATTGAAAATGAACCTCTAGTCCTCAGAAGCTTTAAAAGGGCCTTGTTTACAGCATGCACCTCTCCCACAACAGCATGGGGAACTCGCTAGCTGTTTTTGGCACCCTCTGGACTCTTTATTGTCTAGTGCTGTAGTCAGGTTCAATGCATGTCATGTGGTGTAACCTGAAAACATGCTTTGTTGTTGCAATCAAATAGCCCTTTTATTTAGCACTTTAAAGCATATTGTGCCCTAAAAAAAACTAACAAAAAAACTTTTGCTGTTTGAAATAATTATCTAAGCGTAAGTGTTACTGATTTGTTATAATGATTAAGGCTTTTGTATCTTGCTCCAGTTGTGGGTGTTCTTGGAACAAGTGCATGGTTATGCAATAAAAAATGATTTTATGAGTGTGTAAGTGAAAGTAACATCTAGTTCATTCAGTTAATTCCATCATTCACATAACATCTCTCTGGAGCATGTGCTAACTTTGTCCATAAATGAAGAAGTCATGAATGCTATAATTTTATGTCATCATAAAACAACATAAAACAGCATTTATAGGCTGCTTCAAACTATTTGAATATTCTTAGATGATGCAGATGATGTTTTATGATGATGTTTGATGTTTTGGGTCACTTTAACTACATAAATACACACACAATGTTTGTATGTGGTTAGTACTGTATTTATGCATATATTATATATACACTGAACAAAATTATAAACGCAACACTTTTGTTTTTGCCCCCATTTTTCATGAGCTGAACTCAAAGATCTAAGATTTTTTCTATGTACACAAAAGACCTATTTCTCTCAAATATTGTTGACAAATCTGTCTAAATCTGTGTTAGTGAGCACTTCTCCTTTGCCGAGATAATCCATCCACCTCACAGGTGTGGCATATCAAGATGCTGATTAGACAGCAGGATTATTGCACAGGTGTGCCTTAGGCTGGCCACAATAAAAGGCCACTCTAAAATGTGCTCCTATTAGAACAACAGCACAGGAAAGAAAGGAAAACTGAGAAAACAAAAAATATTGACTGACCCCAGAACAGTGCAAATTACGTCACAGGACGTGTATATATATATATATATATATATATATATATATATACACACATATACTGTGTATATATATATATATATATACACACACACACACATATATATATATATATATATAAAACATCATGAAATTTACATTTATTTATTTAGAAGAGCTTTTAGCAAAAGCAACGTACAAGTGAGGAAATTTTAAAGAAGCAATTCAAAGGACAATTCAGCAGTAACATTAGAATTGTTGCAAATACAACAGTACAAGAAAAGTACAAGCTAAAAATAGAGAATATTCTAGGTATTCTTGGTGTGTGTGTGATATATACATATATACATATTCATATGTATGTATATGTGTATGTGTGTGTATGTTTCTTAACGACTCTGTAGGTCTCGAAGGTGGCGAGGGGTTATTGGGGTGTGGGTGCGGTTGTCATGATATCTTATCTGTTTCATGTTCCATGTGCAGAGGGGACAGAGAGGCCATCAAGAGAATAGCTTATGAGTTTGTAGAGACTAAGGCCAAAGAGGGAGTGATCTATGCTGAAGCCAGATACAGCCCTCATCTGCTGGCCAACAAGGGTGTGGATCCTCTTCCTTGGGACCAAAAACCGTACGTGTACCATATTTGCTCTAATCAAAAACTGCTTTATGGCATGTATTGTTTATCGTTCTTATGTTACAACAATCATGCAGGTTTACAATTTGTCCTGCACAATACCCCTGTTCTCATCTTTGTTCTTGCCTGTCTTCCCCTCTTCCTCCCAGAGGAGACATCACTCCCGATGACGTGGTGGACCTGGTGAACCAGGGGTTCAAAGAGGGAGAGAAGGCCTTCAAAACCAAAGTCAGGTCCATTCTGTGCTGCATGCGTCACATGCCAAGTAATACACTCTCACTTTGTCTCTACCCACCCACCCACCCAGTGTCCTGTGTTTTTGAGAGGCAACACCTCACTGTCATCCATTAAAAACCCATTCATCCACAGCCGCTGTATGCTTATGTCCAAATGGTGTTTAATCATCATGACATTGGCCGAACCTCCTGCAGACTGGCTCAGAATTTTTTGTTCCTATCTTAAATTCAGTCCAGATGGACTGTTTGGAAATGCTGTAGTGAATTTTGAAGCCATGGTGATTCATGTGTTATGTGTTTTGTAAATAGAGATAGAAATAGTTAAAAAAAAAATATATATATATATATTTTTTTTTTTTTTTTCACTTTTATTTGATAAAAATACAGTAAAAACACTAATACTGTGAAATATTGATTTCCATTTAAAATAACTGTTTTATACAGTATTTAAATGTATTATTCCATTGATAATATTATGCTAGTGATGGCAAAGCTGATTTTTAGCAGTCATTACTCTAATCTTCAGTGTCACATGAGTGATTTGTTGCTCAAGAAACAGGTATTATTAATATTATTATTAATGTTGAAAACAGTTTATAGTATTACTTAATATTACTGTGGAAAAAGTGATACATGTTTCCAGGATTCTTTTATGAATATAAAGTTCAAAATAACATATATAATACGCTTGATACATGTCTATGAGTGGTGCACATTATATTGGTTACCAATATTATATTTATACAGGTATTATATTAATTTGCTGTCAGTTAGGCCAATACTTATTCCAGTCCAAATTGCATCTTTTTATGTGTGTGTGTGTGTGCCTGTATACTGTATACATATGTATTATTCAAATATAGACAATAACTATAGATAAAACTATAGAATGATAACACTATAAATCTATAATATTCTAAATCATATTAAATAATTACTAAATCAGCATGTATCATATGAGGAAATGATAATAGACCCACATTATTGACCGTAACAATCTAAAGCTTATTGTTGCTGTAGATTGGTCTATGGATGTGGTCGAGCTGTGTAAGAAGTACCGTAAAGATGGAGTTGTGGCAATAGACCTAGCAGGAGATGAATCCCTGAACTGTGAGTCATACCCAGGACACAAGAGAGCATTTGAGGTAAGAAAACACACACACACAGTCCATATGAGCTGGGTTTGCAAAAATGTTTATCATGAGAAACCAGAAAAACGTCTCTGGCTGCATTTTTTTTCTGTGGATCATTCAGCTTAAACTCATCCTTATTAGACCTGTTACGAATCAAATTTCACAGAATGTGACAGAAAATACATGATAATCGTATGTCTTATCAACGTAATGTTTTGTCAAGGTCTTTTTTCCCCCTGACTTCCCTGCATTTCCTAGCAAAAACAAATCACTTTATCTATTTGAAGTGTACAAGTCTTAACATGACAGTAAAACGTTTGATTCTCTGATGTATTTAAAACTTTAAGAGATTTAACTGTACTTTGTTGACTTGGAAACTCTTGTATAATCCATAATTAAAATAACAGAGACATCTGTTTATACCATTCACATGCTAAGAGCCGCATAGATGTTCTGCGGAAACAAAACAAATTCCTTATCATCCCGTGATCTAAACGCAATCTTACAAACACAGTGTTCGAAAGCTATATCTTTTGTTTAATGAGGCAAGCATAATACAGTATATGCTACAGATGCTGTGTGTGGTGCTTTTTTCCCGTCTGCAGAAAAGCAGATTTTGCTGGCAGTGTTCTAGCCGTGGGTTCACGGTTTTGTTTTTGACAGGAAGCCGTCAGAAGTGAGGTGCACAGAACAGTGCACGCAGGAGAAGTTGGCCCTGCCAGTGTGGTGAAGGAGGTATGAGCTTCCTCTTTTGCTCAGCATTTATTATCATGTATTCAGCAAGACCAGTCTTGGTCTGTTGGTCTGCATTTGTTATCTGTTGTACAGATGGAAAATTGTGTAACACTGCCGAGTCTGTTTGTAGCTAGTTATTCTGTGAGGAAATTCAGTCTGTGAAGTACATTTCCTTCCTAAGTACTAAATCATAAAGGGCAGATATTTTAGAAAACACAACAACCGCTGAGCTCATTTTTCAAAATGTCACTCCTCCACAAGAAAACCCCCTCAGATCTAAAACTGTGTGCCAACTCTTTTCAAAATGTTCCCTCGCTTTGCAGGCTGTGGAAGTTCTCAAAGCAGAACGCATTGGACATGGATACCACACGCTTGAAGATCAAACTCTATATAAACGACTGCTCCAACAAAACATGCATTTTGAGGTAAGACAGGATGGCAGCTCCCTGACAGTCACAGGAATCACATCGAGATGCGTTTACAATGTGTCATGTATATCTGCATGTTACACAAGACCTTGTTCTTGGTCAAAGTGCACACATACAGTAACGACCCAATATTAGGGATCGATAACAAAGTAGCATCTGAAAACAATGACGATGAAGTTTCTATCAGAACTAATTTCATTTATCTGAGCCATTCCTTTTAACTTTTAACTAACATTTGTCATTAACTTGTTTATCTTTGGAAAAAAATAAAAATGTCACAGATAACCAGACCTTATTGCATACACAATGAGCACTTACTTCATTAATATCTTATGTAACAGCTCATGGTTGCATTAGCTGTGTGCTCCATGGCCTGAACTGGGTGTGTTTTGATGAGACGAACGGGACTGAAAAACAGTGGAAGATTTCCTGAAATATAATCTCGTGCTGCCCTCTGGTGGACAGTTTTAAACATCGTGTTTATAAATGTGTCACTGGACAGTTTCTCACTTGACTAATATTTATATTTTCGCTACCAGAATATTTATGAGATGTTTAAAGGAGGTTATTAATTTACACAATGTTTCGCGTCACTGTGATCCTGATGTTGTGTCTGTGTTGACTTTTTCTAGATGTGCCCTGTCTCTAGCAGACTGACAGGAGCCTGTGACCCAGACTTCACTAAACATCCTCTCATCACGTGAGAATTGGTTTATTTACTGTACGGTTTACTTTTTTAATGCATGTTCCCGGTCTTACTGTGAACAATGTAATAGTGTATTTTATTCCACTTTTCCATTAACACTATTCCCTAACAGCCAAGTAGCTATTTTAGCACTGCTTTAGCAAGCATCCATTCGGTCTGATTTCTGTTGCTTTTCACGAACTCGTTCATGAAGGATAAAATAAAGTACTGATGTGCATTTTTCCTCAAATGCCTATCATGTTTCACTTAGAAATACGACATATTGTAGAATTAAAGTTTACACTGGGCTTTTCATACTGCACTTAAAGGATAGTTCACCCCAAAATGAAAATTACCCCTTGATTCATTCTTAGGTGTTTATGAACACAACTTGAGTCATATTAAAACGTATCCTGGCTCCTCCAAGCTTCATAATGGCAGTGAACTACCAATAGAAGTCTAATAAAGTGCATCCATCCATCATAAAAAGTGCTCCACACAGCTCCATCCAGGTGGCAAAAAAAAGAAGCCTCCAGAAGTGAATCAATTTCATTTTTGTAAGAAAAATATCCATATTTTAGACTGCTAATTGTCATATGTGTGCACACAAGAGAGTGGCGTTCCCCACATTTGTACGGGTTACTGCCTTTTCTACATTGCCAAACTTGTGCAATGTTTCTTGCCATTTTGACAGTATAGATAGCCAAAATCAAAGGGAAAACGAATCCGTTTAACCCAGGATTATGTTTACCCGGGGTGTAAAATGACCCAGAGTAAATTAGTTCAGGTTTGTAAAGTCATGTTGTGTGTTTCAGATTCAAGAAGGACAATGCTAACTACTCCTTAAATACAGATGACCCTACCATCTTCAACTCCACCTTGAACTCAGACTACCAGGTGGTGCAGAAATACATGGATTTCACTGAAGAGGAGTTCAAGAGACTGGTGAGACACAATTTGCCAAAACAGGCTCTCTAATGGATTCCAGTCAGGGAAAAAGTGACTTTAATTATCCTGTTTGCTTCTGTTTTCACAGAATATAAATGCAGCTAAGTCCTGCTTTCTTCCTGAGAAGGAGAAAGACCAGCTTCTTGAACAACTCTATGAGTCTTATGGCATGCTGAACAGAACAGGCTTTTGAGCTCAGTACTGTTTTAAAAAAAGACATTGGACTTCTCACACGACTGTGTATCCTGATTCCTTGAAACTGGAGAACTCATACACACATTACTCAGCAAAATTTTTACACAAAAACAAATAAAGACCAAACATAAAAACCTCCAACTATCAGCTTTAGAAGTTAACAAGCTGTTCTTTAAAATAAATGTTACATATGTCATTTATATTTAATGAACCACTATCACAGCATGCTGGTTTTGACCAAATGCTGTTGCCTTTCATCTACATGGACACAAGGATTGTAATATCTGTAGCCTAAACATAAAATATGGTCTTATTTCATATATACTCAAGTCTAGCCACTACATTTATGCTCTTCTCAATATATGCACAGAATAAGACCATAATGTAATAAAGAAAAAAATCTTTATATGAAGCATGTTAATCTGTATAAATTGTGAAAAGTGCTGTGAGAATGAAATTAAATATAACCTCAGATGAAGGCCAATTCTACAATGGCAATAATGTATAAATCCAAAATATTAAACCAGAAGGTCTTATGTCTGGTGCTCATCTACTATATATTGTTTACAAACCTTTGGGTGAGCGTTGATTATTAATATCAAAGTTATTGTTAGATGTTTGATGAGTGAATGTTGTGCAAGACCCCTTTAAATTTGGTCGTTCTTTTGTTTTAACACCAGAGGGCATTTACCAAAAGACTGTTCATATAACTCAGGTTTAGAGTTAATCAGCCTAGTAAAAAATGATTGTCAGGTTTTACATTTTGTGTTGTATAGTTTGAAGCGCACAGAAAAACATACAAACTATAAATGATGTGGGAAGGAAGGGATTGAGAGCTTGTCACTGTGTAAACTATCAATACAAAGACTTTTGCATCTGAATGGTTGTGTGATTCTTAGCCTGTTTATGAAACACACACAAAAAATAAAATATATATATATATGGACTTTAATACAATTTTTATTGTAATTGATGTAGTCTTCGCCTTTTTACTAGCCACCCGTTTTGTAAATTTTGAGTTCACATAGAATGCATTACACAATGCATACACAAAGTGTAATTTCAACTACCGGTATTAAACAATTTATTTTCCATGTCCACATATTTAATGAGTATAATTTTGTAATGATTGTACACTATCCCTTACTTGTATAATCATATTCATAAATTACACTATTTTCCTTCAAATACATCCAATCCCAACTTAAAAACCCCCAATAAATAAAGACACTGAAAGCAATAAAGTCATTCCTTTTATTTTGAGGTACTTACATTTATCGGTCACAATATAAATGCAATGTGTTTCAATGAGTGTTTCTGAGAGTCTGACAAAAACCACAAAAACAGTGCCAGGAGCAGAAAGCATCAACTCAGATACTACATAAATATAGTTAATTATGTTACATTTGTGTTACAGTATATAATGAAGTATAGAAACAAACCTGACCGCAGGCAATATTTGGGAATTCTGTTCTATAGTCAGACCACCTTCAACTGTAGTGGTCATTGTTAAAAAAAAAAAAATAATTAAACTGAGCCATCCATGTCATAGGCTGTAACAAAAAGGCTATATTTGGTACTACATAGTTTACAGTAGCTCTGAGTATTTGTTTTAACAGTAACTCAACACGAGATTGAACGGTTTAGTTTAAGTTTAGGATGGAAAAATATCAAAACGCCTGTGCTTCTGCTCAACCGCTGTTAGAAAAAACAAACTTCCCTCACTCAGCGCTGTGGATGAATACAGTCCTCGACAGATTTGTCCCAGTGGTGTTTGCAAAGGCAGTGTCTTCTCCATCTGTCTCTTAGGCACTCAACAGCATGCAATGGGTGGACGTCCACCTTAATGGCAGTCTATGAGAGGAGCTCTTCACTGCTGCCTGACGAGCAAAGATGAGGAGAATTTTCAAGAGAAAAGGAGAGAACTCCCCAGCTTTCCTCTCTCCTCTGGGTCATTCTTCATCTTTATGACGGTCCCTCTGTCCCCGGTTTATCCTGGCTCCCAGATGCCTCTGCTTCAGGTGCTGGAGATCCAGAAGCATCTCCCTCTACAAGACACAGATATGACAAACCATTTTGCTACAACATTGCATGCCCAGTATATTCTCCAGCTAAACATTCTTAACCGAGTCCTCATGGTCATGGGAAAGTCTCAGGTTATTTCAGAGATAAAATGGTGCCAAGAATGTGAACTAAGGAAACTGGGTCAAATAGAGACAGATGCTGCTCTTATTTCAGTAGGAAAGAGCTGAAATTTCCCATACGAATAGGAAGCGGTCAAGGAAGCAGTTATCATTGAGAGGGCAGATAATAAATCTTTGTCACTGGTGACAGACTCCATTCAAACTCACCAAACCTATTCACGTTCAATCTGGACACTGTGACCTTGTTGAGCCGTGTCCTGGATAAAAGTAAGGGACGTTGTGAAAGAAAGGCCAGTGAAAGCCTTTGGTTCTCGTCCTCTTTTGTGAACGACACTTGTACTGTGTTAATGTATCACAGTCTTACCGTATTTACAAAGCAAGTCATTACAGGGGCCAAAATGATGCAGTGTTGCATAACAAATATGATTTGATAGACCACTGGCAGTCAGGAGACTTTAGTGCTGTTCATGTGATGAAAGAGCAGATAGTTAAAAAACTAAATTAAATTACTGCCGTCAGAATACCGAAAAATGTACTGAAGAAAATACGGGTGCAGAGTGTTTCTGCAAAGTTTTAAAGGTTAGCTTTCCTAGAATTATATAGTCACTTCATATTAAGGTTCACTTCTAGTGTTAACATTTTTCTTGTTTACATGACATATTTCAGTGTAAAAAACTATAGATGATCTAATAGATAAATCGCAACTCTTTAATAAATACAAAAATTATATTTCTGTTATAGGAACATTCTAACAAAGCAAAGTTTTATTCTTACATTCTTTGACATATAACAGTGCAAAACCACACACACAAAGCACATTCATAGTCAAGGGGAGCAAAAAGGAGGAGAATAAGCAGAAGTAGTTGAAGGTGGAGGAGAAGGAGAAGGGAGGAAGAGGAGGTGAAGAAAAACAAGACAATGTTGAATAAGACGTAGTAGGAGGAGAAGGAAGTGTAAGGGGAGGCGGAGGAGAGAAGGAGACGGTGGTTGTTTAGGGGTGGTTGAAGGTGAAAGAAAAAGAGGAGGAGGCGGAGAAGGAAGTTTAAAAGAAAACCGTATTTACCGGACTATAAGTTGCACTTTTTTTTTCATAGTTTGGCTGGTCCTGCGACTTATAGTCAGGTGTGACTTATTTAACAAAATTAATTCAACATGAACCGAGAGAAATGAACCAAGAGAAAACATTACCGTCTACAGCCGCGAGAGGGCGCTCTATGCTGCTCAGTGCTCCTGCAGTCTACACTGAAACACAGAGCGCCCTCTGGCGGCTGTAGACGGTAATGTTTTCTCTTGGTTCTTGGTTCTAATTAAATGCGATTTATAGTCCAGTGCGACTTATATATCAGTGCTCCAAACTGCGACTAAAACGGTCGCATTTGGGACCATAAATATTAAAATGCGAGTGAAGTTTTTGCTGAGGTCGCCACTGGCGACTAGGCCCATGTGTTTACATGCCACTCTTAAAAAATTGCATGTAATGCCTTTTTTCCTGATTGTTTTGCATTCACATCTTTTGTTATGTTCACACATTGAGAGAATGCGCATCGAAGTTTTAGTGGGAAAAAGTTTTAAACAGTCCTCATCTGCCGCGCAGCAGCGCTGACACACACCTGATAAACGCGCGAGAGAGAGAAATGGAGACTTGAAGAGAAAGTGCAGAAAAACAGCGTCTATTTCGTTCATAACTTGAACAAACTACAACAGGTAAAGCTGTCATCTGTGTGGATATTGGCAATATCGTTAACAGTTCTCGTTTATAATCATAAGGCTTCTTTTTAACAAGATCTTAGTCCATGCTGTGTTCTATTAATGCATGAACTTCATTATTTGAAGTGCACTTGCCGTCCAGTAAATCGCAAAAAGCTTTGTGCTTTGTTAATTTTTAATTTACAAAGTATCAGCTTTAAAATTATTCCAAATTCATAACAAAATTCAAACAATAAATACAGTTTTGGTGCTCTTTAAGGGGCCGTTTACATATCCCGCCTAAAAACGCGTGGAAAACGCTAGGCGCGCCGCTTTCAGATTTTTTTCCAAACGCCTTCGGGCTCTTGCGCTCCTGAGGCGTCTGCCGTTGCTAAGCAACCGTGACCTGCTCTCTCCATAAAGACGCGTAAATTTCAGCAAAGGATAAATGGATTTGCAGCACTAAAAATCGATTGCAGTAGTTCCGTTACTAAATTTATTTAAAAAGGGCTATCCATATACAGCTATGATCAGCTGTTCCTTCATCTTGGCTGAGCTTTCAACGTTGGTACTGGAAAGGATGGAGCTGATTGGTTGGTTCTTGTCACATGACCTGCGGTGCGCTTGCGGGATTCTGAAAAGTTGAGATGTTTTTAACTCGATGCGGTGCGGGCGCGCCTGGAAAAAAAACGAGCGCGTCGCTTCCATTATGAGCACGCATGCATACCGCGCACCTACATTTGAAATAACGAACTTGAGCGCACAAAAGACGGGACATGTGAACGGCAGGTATGTACTCTTTACTACTAGAGTACATAATGAACATGAATTAACATCAAAAGGGAGGCTATTTTAAAAGAGATTTTACAGTACAACACTTTCAAACTGCGGAAAACGTGTAAAGCTTGTAAACATTGCAACGTAATATTAACCTCAGTAACCTTTCGGTGTCCATAAGCTCATCAGTCAGCTAGAAAAATAACTATAAAGAGGAGCATTTTGCTATATTTATGAGCTATTGAATTTTTATATTTTTACTTTACCTGTTGTCTACATGATTCAACTACTCCTATAAAATTAAATTTACTAATTAAGAAAAACAGACTGAAAGTGTGAAAGACATGCACTCTTAAAAATAAAGGAGCTTAAAAGGTTCTTCACAGAACAATTTTGGTTCCACAAAGAACCATTCAGTCAAAGGCTCTTTAAAGAACAATCTCTTTCTGACCTTTTCATAATCTGTTATCGTCTTCAAATGTTAAAGGTTCTTTATGAAACCATTTAGACAGGAAAAAAAGGTTCTTCTATGGTATCATGAAGCACTTTTATTTTTAAGAGAGTATGAGAACATTTGCAGGATGCATTGAGGAGGACCCCAAACTATACTCAGGGGCCAAGTGATGCTTTTGGTCCATGATATTGGTACAGATTTTGTGTAATAAACAACGCATGACTAGGTTTCAAGTTGGAAAAGACATTTAGCTCCCACTTTAAGTGAACCTTCATTCCCAGGTCGTCTACAAGATGGATTAAAATGCTGATAAAGTCAAGAAATGATGAGACAAACACGTCAGTATGATTAAAAAGTTAAAATGTAAAATAAAATTTTTTAATAAAACGCATAAAACATGTTTATTCTGTGGCACCTAAAAAAATCATTTGGCACCTAAGTTTTTTTCTTATAGGAGCCAATGGCTCCTTACTAGATTTTTTTGTTTGGAGCCTTGTATATGTTTTTTTTCCTCGTCATGATGTATTTTTGGACTGGTGCGACTTATAGTCAGAAAAAAACTGTAAGTAGAAAAAGATGGTGGAAAAGGAGGATGAGGAGGAGGATGAGAAGAAAAAGAAACAGGAGGAGAAAAAGTAGTAAGAGAAGGAGTTTTAGGAAGAGGAGGAGGAGGAGGAGTAGTAAGAGAATGAGGTTTAGTAAGAGGAAGAGGATTAAGAATAGGAGGAGAAGAATAAAGGGAAAGAGGTTTAGGGAGTGAAGGAGAAGGTGAAGTAGAAGAAGAAGGTTTAGAGAGAGGAGGAGAAGAAAAAAGCTGTGACTTATTTAGAATGGTGCGTCAACCGGAGGTCGCAATTTAAGACTGCATACGTCATTGGGGAAGTTTCATTTAAGAAAAGCAACCTCTGGAGGATGCCGCCTCTGAAATGAGACACATCAAAATAAGTAGTAGTAAGTAGTATAGCAAGGAGGTTTAGGGAGGGGAGGAGAAGAAGAAAAAGTAGGAGGAGAAGAAGAGATGAGGAGGAGAATAAGATGATTAAGAATGAGGAGACCGAGCAGAAGGATGAGAAGAAGAAGAGGTGGAGGAGACATAAGATGCAGAAGAAGAAGATAAAAGAAAGGAACACATGAAGAGGAGAAGGACGACTAAAAGAAGGAGGGGTAGAAGAGGAGAATGTTGGAGCAATATCAAATACAGCTGCTGCCTCGCAGGAAGAAGTGAAGCTGTGTGATGTACCTGCAGCTTTCAGATCCATCTGAGCCATGTCTTTTGTTAGTTCACCGGTTCCCACCGCTACTGCCTCTCCTTTAATGTCCGGCACCGCGTTCCTGCGACCTGTACGATCACAGGTTATGAACTCTGAATATGACGCCTCAACGTCCATCATCTGCTCACAAACTGCCCTCTCATTACACCTGAAAGAAACAAAAGATAGAACATTTACTGTCTGTTAAGAAAGTAAGCAAGCCAACAGTTTGGCTAAAATCTCTTTTGAGTAACTCTATATAAACCTGTGAATCTCTCAGTTTAGTAATGCCCATGACAGAACACGCCGTCTGATGAATTGGAGTAATTATTACTTCAGGGGCTCTATTTCAATGCTAAAGTTAATAGATTCAGCTACTGAACTCATTTCATGGCCTAATTATATAAGAGAGCCAAAAGCATTCATCCAACCCTGGATGCATTCGTCATTCTTTTCATGCTTGTTTACACTCAGGGTTTCTTACGAGTATCAGTGAAAGCTTGCATAATGGAGCCTTATTGGCACGCAAACAAGAGATAAAAACTCAAAGCGATCGATTAGACACTTTTTGGAGCTCATCAAACTGCTTTCAGGAAGGAGAGTCATGGGTGGGTGTTATGCTGAGCGAGGAAACCTCCCAGAGAAAGTATCCAAAACACATTAGCCGCTCGCTCACTAAGTGTCCCCTAAGTCATCATGCAAACCCCATTTACTTTAACCAGTGCTGGCAATAACGTCTCAAAAGTAACATGCTCCTATTACTCCTTACAGCATAATATCCTAATTACCTTTTCAATAAATATTTAAATGTATAACTATAATTTAAGATTCTATTTGAATATGTTTTAAAAAGTAATTTATTCCTGTGATGCAAAGCTGAATTTTTTTGCAGATGTTACTCCAGTCTTCAGTGTCCCATGATGCTTAAACATTTCTTAATATCATCATTTTTGTAGAATACAATTATTAAAAAATAAAAAATAAACGTATGAACCCCAAACATTTGAACACTAGTGATTATACAAAAAAATAAATTAAATATTAAAAATATAGATTAATAAATGTCTAAAACCAAGACTAGTGTAAAAAGTAATGCAACAGTCCCATTTCTGCAAAAAAATAAAGCAATGTTGCAATATTTTAAAACATAGTTATTGCTTAAAATTGTTTAGTACACTCTTTAAAATTAAAAGGTGCTTAAAAAGTTTCTTTACAGGAAGCTATAAAATAACCATTTTTGGTCCTACAAAGAACCATTCAGTCAATGTTTCTTTAAAGGACCATCTCTTTCTTACCTTTTTATAATCTGAAGAACTTTCTTTCACCACAAAGAACCTTTTGTGAAGCAGAAAGGTTCTTCGGATGTTATAGTTTCTCTATGGAACTGCTTAGACAAGAAAGGTTTTTTCTTCTATGGTATCGTGAAGCACCTTTATTTTTAAGAGTGCCCATACTACTCAAAGTCTTTCATAAAAAAAGTATCAATATATTACATCATTAAAATGTCTTTCCTTTTTCAATTTATATCACCAATCAATGCATTCGTTTCATGATGGATAAAATCAAGTTCCCGTTATCGCATATCCTGTTTCGCCAAGAGATGCATCACACTGGGGCCATCCTTAAAAATATTTTGGTTTGCAGTAACAGTAATTTTTTTTTACAAAAATGGGTCGGTAGGTTGGTCAAGTTTCAAGTTTCAATGTAAAAAAAAAAAAAAAAAAAAAAAAAAGTACATTTTTGTGATGGTGATGACGTAGGTATGAATTTAAACAAATTAGCATATAGTGACGTCACTGACCGGGTCTTCAACCCATGCCTTCGGGCGCATCATTGCAAACCTCATTTTGATGCAGGCTATATAGACCACAAACAAATTTAAATCTTTGTCAAAAACATGTTTATTGCATGAATTTCAGGTGAAAAGAAAAAAAAAATGAGGTACTGTTTTACTTGCATCCACCGCTACGTGTCAATGCAACCTACAAATGAGAGAACGTTTACTTCGCTTTCTTGGGTTGTCACTTTTGTGAAAAAAAATCCTGTTTGATTTGAGTGACAAGTGTTCATTGAATCGATTGTAAAAATCGATTTTGCACGTCTAAAGTTTTATACGGCAAAAAACACCAAATATAAGTGAATCCACGGACAACAGGCAGGAGGAATGTAAAGATTCAATATATTGGTAAAGACCAATATTTCTGATGATTCTGACCTTCCGTTAATGCCCACACGTGGATGGCAAAAAGGACATAATGCAGACTGTGTGCGGACGGCCGAAGTATACTTGATCTTTATCAGTGGCGCACGAGATGCGATGACGATGTATGTGGCATTGCATTATACGGTTATGTTAGCCTATCCAGTTGAAGCCACTACAAAAAAAAAAAAAAAAAAAAAAAAAAAGAGAACATCAATATGGAGAAGATCTTGTTTACATCAAAACTGAAACCAAGCCGTTCACACAGAATGCATTTTCTACAGGGACACCGTTGGACTCGCGTCTCGCACAAGAGAGCCGCATGTTTGGAAAGACATGTAAAATTAATGTATTTAATTTAATTTTCTAAAAATATCTCGAGACTTTATGTTGGGTTTTTGTTCCCCATCCCACTGCATCTCATGTTTTTAAATGAAAAAAATTATTCTGTGTGACTGGTTTTCCGCCCTTTTTATTTATTTAACAATGCATTGCGGTTTTGTTTATAGTTCTTTAAGCAGCTTAATAATAATTGGTTCATAAACATTATGTTGTTTTTTCACAGTCATGTATTCTAATTCTTTGAATAAACGTGCAGTAATATTTTGCTTCTTGAGGCCTCAGAAGAGAAGCAAAAAGCTTTTCTTCACCCTAACTGAAATTATGCATTTTAAATTAGAATACAATTCGAAAAGAAAACTAAAGGGTGCCCAAGCTGCAGTTGCTCTGTGAAGCCTGTTCAAAAAAAAAAAAAAAAAAAAAAAAACCTGGACGCGCTCTGAGAGTAGGTTGTTAAAATCAATTTCCTATTTTCGTTTTCGAAACTTGTGTTGGTTGATTCGTGCTTGATTCGTGCAATAGATTTTCGAACATAAAGTGACAGTCGACACGGTCACGGTTTTAGACTAGACGTGAGAAGGGATGGGAAAAGATCTGGGCACAGTTTTTTCAGAACTTCGTGCCAAGTTAAAGCGGTGTCGAGCTATTTAATGATTTTTTTTTAGATGTATTATGGTGCCCGAACCCATATGACTTTGAACAGAGACCGGGAACATTTGGTTTACTGCAGCCGCAGCCATCATTACCAAGCGCAAACCGTTAACTCTGACCATAGACAGTAAAAGAAATGGACAAGTGAAGTCAATTAGAAGCACGCACTTCCCGGGGGTCGGGCATACTGCACAGACTCAAACTGAGCTTGATGACGTAAATGTCACGTGAGCAACCTGCAAGTCTTCTAATCGCTGTGCCAAGAGAGATCTGAATCACCCACCAAATCTTCCAGTGAAGGCGACCGTGAACAGGAGTACATTTTGTTAAGTATTCTGATTAATTTTCTCCCTTGAACTTCATACCTCCACGTCCCCCCGATTGCCTCAAAGACAGTAAAAGATTGTCTGCGAGCTTCTCCTCCTGTCCATACGGTAATTTCTCTACTGTGCGACAGAGAGTCGCTGGTTATGATGCAATCGTTAGCCTATTTTTTACAAAAACTGCTTCTACGGGACCATAACGTAAGATACAAGGTAATGGAGCTTTTTATACATTTTCGTGTTTCATTAGAAATATTTAATGGACAAATGGAGTCTTTAAACGCCTCAGATGTAAAGTTATTCGCTGTCAAAGTGACGCCAAAATGAATGGGAGTCAATGGAATGCTAACAGCAGGTGGGGGTCCGCTAGTCAATGGCGGCGCCCAGGGGTGCTTCAATAAAATATGAAACCCTGTCCCCCTGACTCTGACTGAGAGTATGGCAAACAAGAGTATTTTTAAGGATGGCCTGGGCTGCAAATACAAATGTTGACTTCATGCGAGTTCAGCTGGCCCGTCTGAAGAGAAGAAAAAGGGATATACCAGAGGAATGTGAGAGGGCAAGAGAAAGACAGCAAACACATCTAAATGTGATGCAATGTGTTGGAAGCCGAGGGGGAGGAAGTGAGGGAGAAAATTACAGGGTATAAATCATAATGCTGGTCTTCACTGCTCATCCCTCCTTTCTGCATCAGTCCTTCTCCTTGAATCACCCCTCTCCATGCCTTTTTCTTTCTATCCCTCCTCTTTTTTCTCTTTCTTTTTATAGTTCTCTCTCTCCCCTTCTATTATTTTCAAACACTCCAGTAGTGCTAAGCAAATCAGGGGTGTTTGAACAATCTGGAAAGTGGGAGGGACTTTGACTTTAAAAGTACTGATTGTCTACCGAAATGTGGGTAGAGATTTTTGCAAGCAATCTTCACGAGCAATGGGTAACTATGTCGGAATGTGTTGTGACAGAAGTTCCCTTTTAAACATCACTTTTGTAAAATCAAGGGGTCAAAGTTTGGCTGGTTCAATAAGCCCATGCTAGTAGATTACAAAATTACATTGATGATAAAATGCTTTGCAATGCAGGTTAATCTTTGTTTTTCTTTGTGCAGTTTAAATCGTATACACACAGAAATATACTATATTGCCACGAGAAAAATATTGTTCCCTCAACATAGCATCTCAAAGCCTCGACTTCACATTGCATGACCATGACAAGGATGTAGTTACCTCGACAAAATTATCTTGTGGTCAAGATATTACATCATGTTCCCACGAGTTTACGTCCGCGAAAAATGTACTAAACCAAACATGTCCTCTCCCGGTCACCTGAAACAATGCAATCAACAAACGTTTTCTGAAGCGGCAGTTACTTTCAATTTTGATCTATTGCTCTAATTTGATCGCTGCCATAGATATCAATGTTTAGATCCAAACTATAAACTTTCATCCCAGTATTTCTGTGATAATATGAATGATTGTTATAATACTGGGTAGCTGGACAGACTGTTGTGAAGCCGTTTCTTATCTAAACATGCTGCATGAACTGTATGGGCGAATTGTTGTCATTTAGAAATTAGATTGCATGGGTGTTTGAATGATTAATTGTACAACTTTAAGTTCCAGAAGAAAAATTTCCTGATAATTTTCTCACTCTGTCATCCAAGATGTTCATGTCTTTCTTTCTTCAGTCAAAAAGAAATTAAGGTTTTTGAGGAAAACATTTCCAGGATTTTGCTCCATATAGTGGACTTCAATGGTGGCCAATGGATTGAAGGTCCAATTTGTTTCAATTCAGTTTCAATGCATCTTCAAAGAAATAAGGTATCTGTCATTTTCTTTACAAAAAAATAATAAATACAATTTCTATACTTTTAACCACAAATGCTTATCTTGCACTAGCTCTGCGAAGCACATCCATGACTTAATGCATTACGTATCGTCATGTTGGAAAGGTCACACATGACACAAGAATTAGTATTGAAGTCCTTTTGATTTTCTTATTTGTAAAGGGTGTTTGATTTAGTCTTTACACGTTTGCTTTGTAAACACTGGGTTGGTACTTCTGCCTAAGTCACGCATGACCTTTCCAACATAATGCGTTAAGGACTCGTAATGGATGCTAGAGTAAGATGAGCATTTGTGATTAAAGTATATAAATTACTAAAAGTTGCTAGTGTCTGGTAAATTAATAAATGTATAAATAAATGTGTAAAATGTACTGCAAGATGAGCATTTGTGATTAAAAAGCATATAATTTATTTATTTTTTTGGAAAATGATCCTTTCACTAGATAAGACCCTTATTCGTTTCTGGGATTGTGTAGAGCCCTTTGAAGCTTCACTGAAACTGCAATTTGGACCTTTGACCTATTGGTCTCGGAGTTTACTATATGGAGAAAAATCTTGTTTTCCTCAAAAATCTTAATTTCTTTTCGACTGAAGAAAGAAAGACATGAACATCTTATCAAATATTGCAATGTCAGTTTTTTTTCCAATAGCTAAGCAGCCTTATTCTGATGCATTCTGAAATTTAGCAAAAAATCCTAAGGCACTCAGCAACATTCAAGGAAGCTCCACATAGCACTGGTTTACATTATTTAGCATCATACTGAAGAGGATCTGCAGTGTATTCCTCAGCTGTTTGCTATCATATCACAGCCTGTGCACATTCAACACTGGCCACTGTGTGTTTTATCAGGCTGAGTCATTACACATAACGTCTGCCAGCACCAGCATGTCAGTTACCCAGTATGCTCAACCTCATTGTCTGCCAGGACCTTGAGAAGTGTGAGCCAATTTCACTTTCATGCTAACTTTGCTGACGTGTTCTCCAAATATCAACCCGTTTCCCCAGAATCTAATTACTAGTACTCCTATGTCCTAGGTAATGCAGGAAGAGGGGATTTTTTTTGTATTGTTGTGACCCAAGTCAGCAAAGGTCAGGCTCGGGTCACAGCAGCTGATGAAGATTTGGAACAGTGACCTGCAGAGAGCTCAACTTCCCAGAGAAGAGGCAAACTGAAGAAAGAGTCATACAAAGTGCATGAGGATTTTAAGAGACTCTCCGCTAAAAAACACAAGCTGTGCTTCATTAAAAAAGTAGATATAATCATGTCTTTCTTTCACAAAAACTAAAAATGTGCTTGAAATCCCAAGTTGATGCCTGGCAACACATTAATTTTTATGCTACGGTGGATTGCAAAAGGTTTGCCTTAATCATCCCTTACACATTTGTGTTTGGCAAAAGCATGGCAATACAAACACACACACAAGTTTGGGGTCAGTTAGATTTTTTTTTTCCAAAGAAATAAATTTATATTTTAATTCAGCAAGAACAATTTAAACTGATCAAATGTGACATTAAAAACATTTGTAAGGATTTCTATTTAAATTAAATTATGTTCTTTATGTTCTATTCGTTAAATAATCCTGAAAAAAAAACACCTTGGTTTCCCCAAAAATATTAATCAGCACAAATGTTTCCAACAGGTATAATAATAAGACATGTTTCTTAACCCTTTAACTGTCACCCCCATTTTTGAACATAGACGTGAAAGTACACTATTCACACTTAAATTGTTATAATTTATAAACACTTTTGAATACAGACCAAAGGTTGGTCTCTTTTTAAAGAAGACAATCTGCAGATTATTGCAGAATCAAAATCATTTCAAAACATGAAAGCATAAAAAAGTTATAGAAGTTTAAATTTACTGTAAATACATTTATTATTTAATTTTTATTATATTTTATATAAATATTTTATTAAATATGTTTTAATCCAAAATTGCTATAAAATTAAAGCCATATGTCTAAATAAGTTGTGTTCCAAATTTGAAGTTGATAAAAAAAAAAAAAAAAAAAAATGTAGGTTCATATGCAATTTTGTTTAGGCGTTATACCACAAAAAGCCACCGGGTGCCATTGAAACTCCATTGAATTTTTGGGATGCATTTTTCTGTCAAAAATGTATCAATTTCTCTCTCAATATTATGTCTATGACAAAATAACCACCAAATATGGAATCTTGAGACTCAGACCTTTCCAACGATATGTATTATGTCAAGATTATGAAAAGTTTTGATTCTAAAAGACCGTAATATATTTGGAATATGACCCCTCCCACTAAGGGGGAGGAGCAGGCTAAAAGATTTTAAAGTACGATTTCCATGGTAACGCAGTGTCCGATTTCAAAATGGTTTTCATAGGATGAATTTGGAGTATTTAAGCACCAAATCAGCATGATTTCTGAAGCTCATGTGAATCTGAAGACTGGAGTAATGATGCTACAAATTCAGCTTTGCATCACAGGAATTAAGTTAATTTTTTTTAATATTTTTAACATGGAAACCAATTATTTTAGATTGTAATAGTATTTCACAATATTACAATTTGTACTGTATTTTTCATTAATAAAACAGCATCG
This sequence comes from Carassius carassius, assembly GCF_963082965.1. Classification (NCBI taxonomy): domain Eukaryota; kingdom Metazoa; phylum Chordata; class Actinopteri; order Cypriniformes; family Cyprinidae; genus Carassius; species Carassius carassius. Next base: position 17,841,132 of record NC_081791.1, on the reverse strand, counting down.
GTGAGTATGAGAAACAACCTACAACTTTTGAACTTATTGTGTACATATGTTTTTTTAATTATTGTCTTTTAATATATTATTTGATGTCATTTCTTTTTTATAGTATAGTTAGCATGTTGTACCATCTCTTTTCATTTCTCTGCTTTTAAGTGGCCAAAATAAAGTGCTCCAGCCTGGGAATCCTGAAGTAAAAGTTTCTATATTTAGTGAGTTTATCTGAGGCAACAGGGGGCTGTTGCTTTGCTTGGCTCAAATGTACAGTGTTCGGTTACTTTCCATTTACTCTCCCAAATTTCATTACAATAAAAGTTACACTAAGGCTCACTAGTCATTTGATACATTTTCCATGTGGCCCATCTGACTAAAACAAATCTTTTATTTGCTGATGGCGTTACAAGTCGGAGGAAATGGGAGCCAACAGCAGCTGTAAGCAGCGTCAGAGGACAAACGACGCAGGTGTGCGCAGTGTAAACATCTCACATACCAGAGGGAAAACAGCCTAGCCCTCGCCCTTAGCCTGCAATCCCCATAGGATAAAGAGTGAGAGCCTTACAAAAACACCAACTTGAGTGCTGACGTATTCATCATTTGCCTGAGTTCTGCTTTGACAGCAGGCCTAAACAAATGACAAACCCAGGTTTTGCCTTTATTTAAATAATAATAAAAAAAAAATAACCCAAAGAAAACCAGTGGAAGGAGTCTTGCTTCCACGCTCACTAGATGTTCCTTGATATGTCCAGTGTCTAAACAGTCTGCAAAGCCCACTGGGTACATAAACACATTGCTCATTTCCATATTTGGACAAATCGTGAGATAGTAGGCCCCATCATGAGAATGACATGCAGCCAACTAGATCTTTACTTAAAATTAGAGAGTCAACCACAGATCTATTGAGAATAATGGGATAGTTCTGTCAAAAAATTTAAATTCTGTCATTATTTACTCAACCATTATTTGTTCAACTAATGTCATTATTTACTCAAACATTTACTCAACATGTTGCCAAACCCATGTTTCTGAATGTATAATGAATATCTTGGTCTCCATTTTAAGAGATGAGCACTTAGTTGTTTTTTTTGTTGTTGTTGTTGTTGTTCTTGGTTCTCTAGGCATTTCAGATCAATCATGAAAACTATTAAAAGGCTCATTCAGCACCAATCATGGTTTTAAAGGGTTAGTTCACCCAAAAATGAAAATTCTGTCATTAATTACTCACCCTCATGTCATTCCAAATCCATTCATCTTCGGAACACAAACTACAATATTTTTTATGAAATCTGAGAGCTTTCTGACTTTGTATAGACCACAACACAGCTGACACATTCAGTCTCTGAAATGTAGTAAGGACGTCATTAAAATAGTCATGTGACATCAGTAGTACATCCTTAATTTTAGAAGGCTATGAGAATAATTTTGTGTGCAAAGAAAACCAAAATTTCAGTGTTGGACATGCGTTCATGAGAGTACCACGAAGGCTGATGTCACATGAACTATTTTAACAATGTCCTTACTATGTTTCTGGGCCTTGAATGTGGTAGTTTTGTTGCTGTCTGTGGAGGGTCAGAAAGCTCTTGGATTTCAGAAATATCATAATTTGTGTTCCAAAGATGAACAAAGGTTTAATTAATGACAGAATTCTCATATTTGGGTAAACTATTCCATCGTGTTCTGCAACTTGGTCCATGCACAACTGCTCGAATATGTGGACAGTAAAAGTTAGCCCAGACATAAAGGAAAATAATTATAATATATTATTATTATTTCAAAATAAAGTCAAATAATAGGTCCTTCAGAAATGATGTCACTTTCCTCAGTTTATGAAGCTTGCATCCCACCACCTTGTTCCTAGAAAACACCATATATGGTCCTTCGGTAAAATTATCTGTCTTAATTATCAATGTTACGGCTGTGATGGAAAGACATTCTAGACCACAAATAGCACACTTCACCAACCTCAAAAGGGAAAGACACTTCCATGAAAAGCAAAGTGCTCAGACAGAGACAGAGAGGTGCAGCTCAGGAATGCACACTCAAAAAGAAATTAAATGGCTGAGGTTAATATCACTACACCACAACACAAGCTAAATGTTTTATGGCCAAATATGCTCATCTCCAATATGCCAGTGGCTTTCAAGTGTAGAAACATGAATGCATATTGAGCGAGTCTCTGGCACTCTCCAGTCCATCAAACCGGTCATAGGGTGTGTCAATATAAGCCTAAGCAATTACATGCATGGTTTAAATACTTTTTGCTCATAACTGCTTGACTTCCTCCATCAGTCCTAGCTTGAAAGTGCATGTGGCCACTAAGCAAACTGTTCAGTCAATATAGGCCGGAAATGGATGGTGAAGATTGGACCCTTGGGACAAAAGGCCTTACTCCTCAGCAGCAGGAGATGAACTGTAAAAGCAAGAGGCTCAAAGTTTACTCTAGACACTTGATCTTCACCAAGATCACCTGTGGACTGAAAAGCCACCAATGGATCCCGTTTTCAGCTATCGCATCAAACTAATCCAATTAACCCTGCTGTAACATGAGCATGGTCAATAACGGTCTCAGAAAGGATGACAATGTTTCTTTGTTCTCTGTGTCCCTGTGATGCTCTAATCATATAATGGCACAGTACAGTTGTGGGAGACTTTTATTGCAACCATGAATGCAGTGTGAATCAGCACACTTGCAAAGCAAATAGGTTTCCTTTATAGCCCTCCATCCTTGTGGCTGTCGACTGAAGAATGGGAGATCTCCTGAACAGAGTGTAACAGGATCTCTCACTGATATTACGAACAAAGGTCCGCGAGCCCAGTGGAGGATACAAGTCTATTGCTACAACTCTACTGGGACCCTCAGTGCCTCTGAGCGTAACGAAAACATATCATCTTGTGGTGGTTGCAATATGCCCAAACAAACAACCTTAAAGTAATTAAAAATTTGCAAGAGGAATAAACCTGCATTAGAAAATGCAGCGGAATCTGCCAACAAGCCCTTCAGAATAAGCACAAATGAAAGTATTTTTTTTTGTTTATTGCTTTGTTATATTGTAAATCTCAGAATTTGTGCTCTCAGACTTTTGAACATATTGTGGCTGGATCCAGGAAGTCGTGGCCTAATGGTTAGAGAGTCGGACTCCCAATCGAAAGGTTGTGAGTTCGAGTCCCGGGCCGGCAGGAATTGTGGGTGGGGGGAGTGCATGTACAGTTCTCTCTCCACCTTCAATACCACGACTTAGGTGCCCTTGAGCAAGGCATCGAACCCCCAACTGCTCCCCGGGCGCCGCAGCATAAATGGCTGCCCACTGCTCCGGGTGTGTGCTCACAGTGTGTGTGTGTGTTCACTGCTCTGTGTGTGTGCATTTCGGATGGGTTAAATGCAGAGCACAAATTCTGAGTATGGGTCACTGTACTTGGCTGAATGTCACTTCACTTTCACTTTCACTTTCACTTTGTCCACGGTGAAAGCCGATGCTGCGATCCACAGTGCAAAGTTGATGTACTTCCTCAGCGACCAGCACGGATCAGCTCCAAGCATGGAGCTTCCCCTTTTGGAAGGCCAAACAAAGTAGCTTTGCTTTCACAGTGGAACACACAGCGTCTATACGACATGGAGGCAGCGGCAACGAAAACAATGAGAATAAGAGGTATGCCTTCTTTCTTTGCGTGAACATTTGGGCGGCATTACTCAAATCTTTCCACATACTGACATAGACATGTGGGGGCGTCTTAGAACGAGTCATTTCAGAGGGCCTGGGCGAGTCTTAACTTTTATAAAGAATCTCTCTTTGGATTTGAGACTTTAGTCTTTGCAACTTCACAGATCTTCTGTATTCACCAATAGCTTGTAACACCCCAGAGAAAAATCACAACATATGACCCCTTTAAATGAACAAATGAATAAAAAATAATAATAATAATAATTAAAAAAAAAAAAGACAAAAAGTACGAGACCAAATGAACAAACATGAATAAACAAAAACAACTGAATGAATGACACAATGGGCGAACAAATTAATGAACAAATAAAACAAACTAATAATGAATTAACTACTGAGTAAACAAATGTATGAACAAACATACTATAAATCACATTAATTAATAAACTACTGAAACAAATAAACAAATGAAAGCATAAATAAATAAAACAAAAACATAAAATACAATTTATGCATTTAACAGAGACTTTTATCAAAAGCAACTTAGATTGCATTCAAGCTAACAATTTTCTACTATCATGTTTTCCCTGGGATTCGAACCCCCAACCTTGCGCTTGCTAATGCAATGCTCTACCAGTTGAGCTACAGATTAGAGTAATACCTCTCAAAAGCTATTTTGTTCACCCTTTTGAATAAAATAGGTGATAGACATGGCAACCAGACTAAAATGTCTGCTAGCATTTGTTTGCTTATTGTGGCAAAAATAAAATACCCAAAAAACACCTAAATGGGGCAAATGTAGGCTATAGAAAACCTCCTTTTCATATTTCCATTAGACAGACATGCACACAATGCTGCAGCAATTGCAGCCCTTTTAACAGGGGTTTTAAGATGAAGGAGTCTGCTGCTACTATATTTAAAGCTCCTGTTTTGGCAAGAGAACAAAGTTTATAATAGCTCACAAGGAATGAAGTAAGCTTGAAAAATGCCCCACATTCTGTCTTTATCAGGAAAGAATTTCTGGACACAGCGAAGCTGCATCTAATCAAGTTGAACAGACTCCAGCCTGTCTAAAGAAGCAAGCACATTTAGCTGCTCTTTAGATAAGTGCACCAGCTCCAGCACTCCCCTGTTTACTCAGATGAACCACAGCTCAACTGAACCAACACTTTGTGTTCACATGACGTAATTGACTGCCCATTCAAGAAGAGGGGAAAAAAAACAACCATTGAGAAGGCATTGTTGTTTTTTGGCATTGGTAAATCTCACAATTCAAAATATACATTTCCTTCCACCTTTTGAAGGTGTTGCTTTGTGTGTCCACATTTATTTTTCTCAAGCAACATCAAAAGAGCCACTGCCTGAATTTCCACACTGGAGATATTATTCAGGACCAAAAACAGTCACCTTCTTCCACTAACCAAGCATTTCATGCTATAATGACTTCTTAAAATGCCAACTTCACAGTCCCCAAGCACTTCAGCTGCACTTTTCTTACAGCCTCTTATCAGCATACTGTAACATTTCACGGACCATATTCAGCATCCCCTGGAAAAGGTTATGAGCCCACCGCGAGGGAACTTGTTTGTACATTACACATTCACTGCACCTAAAATATGAGAGGAAGGATCTTTGATCTTTGATCACATTCTCCAGTGCAATTGCTTTCAAATCACCAAACAACACTACAGCAAAATAGTGGTAATCATGAACAAGTCATTAAGAAAATAGAAAAATGGAGAAAAAAAAAAGATTGGAGTAAAAAAAAAATTATATAAAAACATTAAAAAAAAAAACATTTTTATTATTTTAATCCACGTTTTGCAGCTACAATTTAATTTCAATGATGTGACAAATACATTTTTAAAAGAACAATTACTTACAGTGGCCATATGATGTTGCTAAATTTCATTGGTGTAATAAAATGTGTTTATGTAGTAAATGTAAATGTGTTTCTCCTCTATGCCCCACCTTTCTGAAACAGGTCCTTTTTTTACAAAAATCATCATTCTGCAAGGTGTGCTCTGATTGGCCATCTAGTCAGTGCGCTGTGATTTGCTGAATGTCAAAAGCGTATTGTCGGAACATTTCCAGGGCCCTTGCCATACTGTGATGCGTGACCCAGTCAGAACACTGGCGCTACAATACAAAAACAATAAAAACCCATTATAAACGATTTTTTGAAAAGAACAAACGTCTGAAGCCATAAGAGAAACATACAAAATGTGCAGAGCAGGGGGGCACGAGGACTGGAATTGAGAACCGCTACTCTACACTGCTCAAAACTCGCGTTTGAATCGTCAGTGGCAAATCCTTTACATATGTTAACTTATTTACAGACAGAGTCAGAAGCACCAGCATTGTAGTCTACTCTCTCAGGATCAGGAAACAGTCCTCCATAAAATGTACTGCGTAGACTCGAATATTTGGGTTGAACTGTTCTGGAACAATGTTGTAAATACAACTTAACCACTGATTTGACAAAGTAGTTTCGCTTTCTCCATGACATGGCGCCGGCATCAACAGCAAGAATCAAAGGTTATGCCTTCTTTATTTGTGTGGATATTTGGGAGGCATTATGCAAATCGTCCCACATCGTGACGTAGACGTGTGGGGGCGTGTTTAAACGAGGCATTTCAGGGGGCTGTGGACAAGTCTTAACTTTTATAAAGAATATCTCTTTGGGTTTGAGACTTCAGTCTTTGCAACTTTACAGATCTTCTTTATTCACCAGGAGCTTGTAACACCCCAAAGAGAAAGGAAAACTTGAAAATCGCATCATATGACCCCTTTAAACTGATTTTCTAATTAATAAGAGCTTATGAAAATGACATGCACTATAATTGGAATACACAGCATATAGTTTATAAAGGTTTTGGCATGTCGCACCACAGGACAAGTTATTCTCAGTCATAATTTGAATCCCATATGCATGAATCCATACAAATACACAAACATTTAACTTATTTATGCTTATTAAATGTTGAAAATATCTAGATTATGTGGAGCCATACCACAGGACTAAAGTAAACATGAACATGAGTAGTTCCAAATTAACATTACAAATCTGAATAATAGTAAGAGGTAAACTCACTTTTCCCAACTCACATACCTTGAAAATTTTTAATTTACTTCCTGTTGGGGTCTTGATTAGCAAAATTTTCAAGGATCCACAAGAGATAATTTATTTGTAAATGGATTTTCTCGCTCCCCAAGACTCAATAACCATTAACCAGTCCATTTTTTAAATAGACCCAATGAAAAAAATAAACACAAAAATTTAATTTATATCTACATTTCTGAATTTCCCAATCCATGATTAGTGCAGTCACACCAGAGGGTGTTCATTTAAAAAAATATAGGAATAAAAGTTAAATAAAATAAACTGTTCTTTGCGGTCAAGCAAAATCCCAAGGTAAAAGAAAGAGTTTTTCTACTGTACATCATGGCAACTACCCAAATATTATGAGAGATATGGCTCCATTTTAAAATTCTGTTGGCATAGATCAGATGTCCATAATCCTATAAGCAAATGTTTTATGCCAAACACAGCTTGCATGTAAAACAAAATAGCTCTGAAATGTGTGATGGGCATATTGGTCATGGAGGTGGCATGAACACTGTACAAAACAAGAAGAGAATCTGCCAGGCCTGCAGTCATGCTGCTTGTGGATGAGAATGTGGTATCACCCACACGTGACTCACTCTCATTCGTCCTCCTCTAATGCCCAACAGGACCGGCGCCACTCTATGCATGAGGATTTTACAGAGGATCAAGACGAGAATTGCATAGCTAATGCAGAAAGTTTGCGGTCAGGCAAAAGAAGAAGTTTTTCTCATGTCATCGAAACCCTTTCAGCTCCCTGGGCACTGAACGAAGAGCAGCTACAATCTAAAGATTTTCAAAGCCACAAAGAAGCAATTAACCGAAGGTTAGGAAACGATAGCCGATTCGAGATTAAAGCCATTTTCTCGCACTGATATCAGCAGGCTTTTAGTTCACAGGGTCCTTGAACTGAGTGTGTATTTGGTGTTATTTCATGAAACAAAGTGTTAGCATTTAAAAAGGCTCAGGGAGATGAAGGTGTGCGACCGCCGCCTCTTTACTAATGCAGGAGTTGACGGGCTTCATTTCCCTGTGTGGGAAATTTCCCTCCCTTTTGATATCAGAGCAAATATTAAATAATAATGAGGACACTGCAGGGAGACCGAGTCAAATGTTAGGGCAGCTCGAGCCAGCTGAACTTTAGATCCGACACACAAATAAACAAATCCAGCTTTAATAATTGCGCAGCACCAACAGCCAACACGGTCTCAACATTATTTGCCTGGCACAGGTGGCCGCCTCAATGTATTTGCCTCATTGTTTGAAAGAAACACCAACCTTCAGACTTCACCAAGATAAAGAGCAAAGAGCTTGTGGTTTGTCTTCCTTCCTACTTCAAATACAATTAATATCTATAATAAGCAGGAATGAAAACGTACCAAGCTGAACTCTTGTGAAAATACAGAAGACTGCTATTTTCCCAAATGAAAGCACAGAAGAGTTTTACTTTGAAATGTTCTGAGGGCAGAAGGAAAAAGGTCTCAATTAAGCAATCATTTTCCTGTCTTCTAAAGGGTTTCCTTTTAGACCACTTTAGAGGAAGCAAAACTTCTATGCGTCATTGAAAGATGGCATCTATTTTTTCTACTGTTACGATGACATGCAAGCACACGATGAAGTCTGCAGTCAACGGTCACAGTCAATCATCCGGCCAGAAAATGAGCGTTTGCTGAGAGAGCGAGAGAGTTTAAATCTCTGTCTGAGCCAAGAGTATCAGATGTCTGAATCAATCCACTGTTTATTGTTTTTATGTGGCTCTTTCCCCAATTAAATTCGCAGCATGGAGGCGAGAGAGAGAGAGGGAGTGTGCTAAAAGAGTTTAGGATTTCCCCATGAATCACACATAAGACTATGACAACAGTGACTGAAGGGAGGGATCTTTGCTGAGTCATGAACGGGTGGTGTCGTTCAGAAGATGACAGCGGGAGCTTATTTGACTGGAAATGTTAGAAAAGGATTAAAAATCTCCCCAAAATTCTTTCATTATTTACTCACTCATTGTCAATTAAATCTCCTTCTTCTGTGAAAAACAAATGGAGGACAACTTTAGCATACTTTGGTTTCCATCAATTTTCTGACCAACCATGATGTAACAAATTGGAATATTCATGCATATTCAAATCAAATGAATAAGATTTAATTGGTACTGCAGAGAGGGAGGTTTTCAGTGCCTTAATTTCAGTCTGATTGGTCTCACTCTCAAACAATGCTACTGGCTGAAAATATAGTGCATTAGTAGTGGGCTACAGTTATTAACAGGTAAAAACGTCAGGCAAAACATTGTATAAGAATAATGTCTTTTAAATTGTTCCTAAAAATGTAATGATTGGAGGTTTACAGCATTTTTATGCACATTCAAACTCTTTGCCTACAAACAGTCAAAAGGTCACACGCCTTCCGAAAATAATCACGCTGCTTGGAAAATAAATGGTTTGCACATAAATAACAGTACCTATCCAAACCAAAAGCCACACACACTGAAATATGCTCACCATCATCTGCAACCTGCTATTACTGAACAAACAGTAACATAGAGAATGTCAATGATCAACAAGATCCTCAAATGTAAAGAAACATACATATTTTTCTAGCAAGACCAAAGCTGTGGGAAAGTGAAGAGTGCACACAAAAATCTATGTTCTTTCTCTATTTACTCACCCACGTGTCATTTCAAACCCATTAAGCTACATTATTTTTTTTTACAATAAAATAGTGAAAGTAAAAGTCAAATTATATTTGTTAAGAATTTACACAGGTTTTTGCTATATACATTTAGTCATTTAGTAGACGAAAAACAATACAAAAGTGACAACATTAAATTGTCTTCTAAAATAAAATGATATCATTGCTTGAGGAACAAAATTCACTGAAAATCAAATGTCTGGAATGTCTTATGGCGTGAGTTTGATGTCTTGAGCTTAGTTGCTTCTGATTTGACAGCTGCGGCAGGGATTCTGAATATTACCAGTAACTGTTACTTTAATAAAAAAAAACCTCATAATATTTATACACATATGGAGGAAAAACACATACTGGTTTGGAATGACATGAGGGCAAGTAAATGATGACAGAAAGTACATTTTTGGCTCTACCATTCCTTTAAAGGGCAGGATATTGTCTCTTTGACAGGGCCTTGTTACACACATCCAGTTCTGCTCTTGCATTAAACACATGGCCTTAACAGGAAGCAGGTGGGACGTCTGTCCTTGTCATTTATGTCCTTCTCCTGCACCAGAGGTCTGACCGCGAGACAGAGAGAGAGAGAATACATAGAACCAGAAACACTGTACAAGTGAGCATCTGGAGTGCGGACAGACAAAAACGAAATGCAGACATATTTATTATGTTAAAGGTTAAAGTTCACCCAAAAAACATTACATTGATTGGACCCCACTGACTGTCACTGCCAGCCTTTCATTGCGTTGTTAAAGTATCTTCTATTGTGTTTCACAAAGGAATCTGGATAGAAGGTCATACGGATTTGGAATGACATGATGAGTACATGATGAAATTTTTCATTTGGGTATATAATACCAATTCTACAGAAAATTATGCATAACTTAACTCTTCAAGTGTTCATTAAACAGTCAACCACGGTTTGTGGAAAGTTTTGTCCTCACTGAAACCTGGACAATATAAATGGACCAAGAAAATACTCTTTAAACAAAAGTACAGCTGTACTACAAACAACAAAATACTAGGAGATAAACTGAGCATCCTTGTGGTAAAACACCTAAAGCTTTCTCCTTTTTGCTGCCACATCCTTAACCCTTTTCTCACTTCCAATTATCAGTACTTCAAGCTAACAACCATTATCCAAACTTAGTCACAGTAACAGCTTCAATTACTTACCAAACACATTCCGAGCGCTAATGACATGGTGCTACAAAGCTCTCGGAGGACCTGAATAAAGAATAAAGTTTTATTTTAGTCCATACGAGAAACAGAAAGCAGCATTATCTGCTCCTAGTGTTTATAAGAGAGCCTCCTCTCATTTCTCTCGCTTTCTGTCTGCCTCTCTCTTTCTCCTTCCCGTCTCTCTCTCTCTCTCTCCGCAGCGAATGGATCCCACACAGCTGCAGCACGCCTCTCTCCCACAGATCAGGGAGGATGTGGGCGTAAAGTGATTTGATTTGCTCCAAGTTGTGAAGAGACGAAAACAAGTCAAACATATCCTGAGAGCAGCTTTCAGATCTTGAATGACAGCCTGAATGAATCTGACCAACGGCTTCAGCAAGAACCCGCATAAGTGCATGAAAGCCACACTGACCATGTTCATATGGACATGAAAATTCCGAATAATATCAGAATGTGTTCATATAGGTCAATGTTGTAAGCGCCATGTAAACACGTTGATCAGCCAATATTCCAGTCAGAACTGCCATGTAAGTATTTGAGAAAAAAGTAGAATGCAATTTTACAAAAAAATAAATAAATAGGCTTATAATAATAAGAGCATTATTATTGCGAGCATATGCGTGTTCAAATAAAAGCAATTAGGAGTGCTATAAACAGACTGAAAAAGATTTAGAGTCAGGAGGAGACTGACTCTTTTGTTCAAACACTTAACGAAATTAATAAACAAACAAACAGAAACACTGTAAGAGTCTCTTCACCAACATTTTGCAATTCAATGTGCTCATGTGTGCTGTTGTCAAGGACATGAATGAGAATTAATGAGTTGATTACATTTTCAATCTATTTTTACTAATTCGGCAGAGTAAAAGGCCAGAACAAGCAATACTGAGAAAAGAGCAGGCATGTAGTTTAATTTATTCACTTATACAGAGAACAGCTGCGTGAGGCAAGTGACAAGTGCTTTTCAGAACAAAGTGTCAACTTAAATATGGCAACCAAAACTAATATAAATAATAATAATAAATAGTAATGTTACAAAATAAAAAGAGATAAGCACATAACAAAATGACAAAAAAAAACTAAAATAAAAATGAAACCTAAAAATATAAAAATAAATGCTACTTCCAAAATATGTATGCATGTATGTATGAATTAATAGTATATAAATAATACTATAAGACTGATATGGACCTCAACTGAAAAACTATTTATACCAAGACACCTGTGGATATAGATTTATGCGTTTCAAGAAAATGTCAAAGCCTGATTCACTCAGCAACAGCAGTGCAAATTCCTGCATATATATTAAGCTGTAAGTATTTAATTGTATTGATACTATAAAGCTGTACATTTCATGTGCAATAATAATAATACAGCCCTCCCAGCAGGCTATAACTGAGCGGAGAATTGCTTCCCAGCAATACCGTTATAATATCAACAGCTTTGTTGAGGAGGCCCTCAAGACACTGTAGCACTGAAACTCAATCAAATTATTTCGGAAAAACAAATATGATTTTGTGAAGCTTACAGGTCAAAAAGCTACCAGTAAAAGACCCCACACATAGCCTCTGGTTTGAGCGGAGTGATTTATACATTTAAATTCATGCATCAACAAAATGACTTTAACCTATTATTCACTACACCGGCTAGAAAAACTTTTATAAAAATAGAGAGAAAAACTAATCGAAACAAAAACAACCACAAAAGCCCTCGACAGATACTGCGGCATGATAATGGCTCAAGTATTAATGCAAAACTCTTGCTGTAGACTGACCTGGACGTGTCATGCAAATGAGCTTTTAACTTAAACCAAAGATTGACAAGAGCACTAACCAAAGTGAGAGCTGCCAGCAGAAGATAATGCTTCTGCTACATCACAATGATAAATGATAATAGTCCCAAACACATCATTGAGTACCACTACCTGCCATTTCATCAACCTACTCTAGCAGAAGAAGCCAAGTGGATGATGACTTGCTGGAATAATATCTTTTGACTCCGAGGTCCAAAACAGCAGTTGCTAGTGAAGTTGTTGGGCCAGAGATAGAAACTAGGACAACCAAGCTCATGAGAGAAGGAAAAGATACCAGCTGTACAGAACAAGCTGACAGTTTAAGTCACATATCATGAAGTTAATTAAAACACCAATCTGTTTAATACGGCCTAACGTCCACTGTACCATCAAATATTAAAAGCCACTCTACAAAATTAGCTTCAGATGAACCGTCTGGATACATTTACACAGCTCACATGACATTGAAAAATTAAAAAGCTGATGACAATGAAGTGATTGTTCAAGATCTTTTCGCTTCGGATTGTTCATTGTTGACATGCAGCTCATCAAAACGCCTCAGTGAATCAAGTCTATGATGTCTTTGAGCTCAAGGGTCCAATGAATGTAGTAACCTTAACAGACTCCTCACAAGTGAAAGAGCTAAAAACAGACCATCTTGCATATTTAATGTGCAGATCAGTGCAAACAGGTCACCCACACACACTAAAACTGATTACATTTGAATTCTGTAAATGTCTTTGGCACGTCTTCAGGAGTGTGCCGCCAGAGCACTCGATCATAATAAAAATGTCCACACATGATTGAACTGAAACTGGCATAGCTGATGCCTTCATTGTTACTATATTACTGTTGTACTCATAGAAAATACTCTTAAAGAGATAGTTCACCCAATAATGTTGTTCCAAAACCATTTTGAATTGACATTTTTAATATTCTCTCATCATTTATGCCCATCTATTAAGAGGTACACTATAATTTACAAGCTTCAAAAAGTACTAATTGTTATCTTAAAATAAATCCATACGAATCAAGTGATTTAACCCAAGTCTTCTGAAGAGATATGATCACGTTACATGATGAATAAATGTAATTTTGCCTTTAATTCAGATATAAACATTGATCAACACATTCAGGTACACATCAAACATAGGCGACAGAATGCTTACTTGAAGGAAATTTTGGTTGGCTGGACTTTAAATGGACATATATTATTGATGAGAGAAAATAAATATTAATTTGTGTTACGAAGATGAATGAAAGTCAGTCTTATGGATTTGGAAGGACATCTGTTCTTTTCTTTTCTTTTTTTTTTTTTTGATTAATAAACCCTTGAATGTCTAACTAATGTCTAAACGTGTCAATACATCCTTCCTCTTCCAAACAAGAGAGTATATAAAGGCTTTTGTCATATAGAGGCAGTTGAAAAATATAATTTATGTCGTCCTTCACTGATCTTCATGCTGTCAGGAAGGTTATCAGTTGCTTACATTTCGCCTACAATCTCCTTTCGTGATCCACAGAATAAAGGCTGGAACAAAATAAAGATCAGTTTTCATTTTAGGGAGAACTGTCCCTTTAAGGTTCCTGCATGCACATTGGCAAACGTTGTGTTTTGCCTATAAAAGCAAAAACACTTGGGTAATTCGATTAGTAAACAGTGGCCAAGTAAAGAAAAACAACCCAGACCATTTCATTAAACCAACACCAACTACAGTTTTAGATTAGGGAGCATTTACATTTGTTTTGAATATTTTCTAAACGTACAAACGCTGGAATTAAACCAGATAAGCCCTTACATCACTCCTTCTTAATTGAAAGTCTAATATAAAGAAGCGTCACGAATCATAGCAATACTGCAATTTAGCCCCAATATTACAACATATATTCAGCATGATCCAAAAAAGTAACGCGCCAGTGTGTTTTGTTACATTTGTAACGATTGTTGTCTTACTACCGAAACTATATCGATTGTAATCAACCATCACTGTAACAAGAACTAACCTTGATCCGCTTTACTTTCTTCCACTTGTTACTACGCCTTACGCCATTCACTGTTTGTCGGGATTCCCCTTCATTCCCTAACGCTCTTCCCGCATTCCACACTCCGCTTCAATGGATTTTAACTGATCTTTTCGGATATTCCTAGTCACATTCAACGCTCCACTGACAGTCTTTTGAACACAATGAGAAAGACTGATAGGGCTTTAAACAGCTGTTTCCAAAATGGAGTGATCCCACAGCCAATCACACTCCGTCTGCTCTCTTACCAATAACAGCACTTCGCCTTGTTCACGCGGAAAAGATGCTTGCGTGAAAGAAAAAAATGTGCGCTGAACAGTAACTTTGAACAATCCGCATCTTGAAATGTTTGTTTTTAGGAAGATTTATGAAAAGCAAGCAGTTTCCAAGCTGAGGCCCGTCACTGCGACTGCTGAATACCCTTACAAAAAAATTACCATGGTAACCAATTTCCGCCAAAATCCATACCAGTGATTTTTTTTATGAAAATGTGTTAACTTAGCCTCCACTGTTAGCAAAAATGAAAAAATTAAACATGGTCATTTCTGAAAACTTTATACTTTTATGAAGATATCAATGTAAGGTGTTTTTTGTAGAAATTTTGTGCCAGTGAATACATTTTCCAGCAAGGAAGTGTGCTAGCTAGTGGATGAAGTTTCTGTCAGATGGTGAATGTCTCCATCTTCTGGTGAACTCCATACTACACAGCACTTCTTCAGCCAACCCAAAATGTCCATCTTTATTGACTGTTTCACAAAATATTTAATTAATAAGATACGTCTACAATACTGACATTAAATATAAAAATAAGGCAAAAAATGTGATCAGTAAGACAAAAATTAAATTACATCCCTTAAAACTTAAAATAAAAATAAAACAAACCAGTTATGTTTACGAGGTGTATACAACATGAAAGGTTAATATTCATCTGAACAATTTTGGCAAATGACAATATACAAACACACACTGTGAACTGGCCACTTAACTTTAAAAAATATTGTGTTGTTGAGTTATAAATAAGTGACTGACCTCAGATTAATATGCTTTACATGTACCACTATCTGATGTCTAACCAATTCTAAATCTTATTACATAACTTACAATGACAATGGTATTGTGTGTACAAAAAATGTAACGCACACTCACGAACAGTAAAAGACATAAACAAGGAAAACTATATTTTAGAGCTGTCCACAAATTGGAAATAAACATGGTCATTATTTAATTCTCTATAGGATAAAAGAATCTTTTGGGTTGAGGCTTTTAATTTTAAAAATGCACATTGTTATTGCTTTGGATATAACTGACATGAGCCACCATCTCCAATGTGCCATCTAAATCTTCTATTTAATTAACCTTTCTAAATATCAATTTTCCCTTCACCGTAAATTAAGGCAAGCAATATTTGATTTGTGACATAAAATAAGAATGATTTAGTGCTGAGCATTGTTTTATACATTTAAATACTCATTGTAACAAATACAGACACAGATTAAAACCCAAGGCAATGAGTATTCTGTAAATGATTTTGAATCAAGTGTTTAAAACAGATGGTAACCTGATTAAGCCAAAGCAATAAGAATATATCCAGCATCTAAATGGCTGTCTGTACTAGATATTTTAAATGGTCAGATTCATCCGGTGACCTGTGAATACATAGTTGGTCATAGCTAAACAAATGTTTCAGAAAAAGCCATTGCACATTGCCAGGAGGTCAGTAACAATAATAAAGCTGGGAACGCAGATGTCTGAAGGAGTCATCTCCATGTGCGCCAGCTTGCTCTCCTTCAAACAGCATGGAGTCTGGCATAACGACGCCCTCCAGAGGATCAGGCTGACAGAACTCCACCACAAACTCTTCCTCAGCCCCAAGCAGTGTTCTGGACCAGGCAGACATGTCAAGTCTTCCAGCCACTCCTCCATACTCTTGAGGCAGCACAGACTGAGGAATGACTCGATGGAGAGAGGCCAAGTCTGAACCGTGAAGGACATACTGTTGGGAGAATACAGGCTCTTGTTTCCATTATTATTGAGCTAGAAATGTCTGTGCATAAATACCAGGATAAGAAGCCGGTTACTTACCCTCTCTGCCATTTTCTCTTTCAGAAATGGCTTAATTATTGCAAAAATACCCTTGAAGATACGTGGCTCATTTACAATGTTTACAGCCTTTATTCTGATTGGGAAGCCATCCTGAAAGACAAAAGCAGCAGGCGTCAGTGTTAAAAATCAATGACTTCACCATAAATAATCTCGGGGCTACTTTTTCAATGTCTTACCTGAAGGATACCGACAACTTTCTTTGCCAAAATTGGTCCTGGATTAGAGGCTTGAGAGAGGCCAACTCCGGTATAATCCACCAGGATAACAATTCCATTCACTTGGGTTTCCTCAGGCTGAATCAGCTTCTCTAATGTCAAATAAATTGCCCGAATGTTGTCTACAAATGGGTAATCATTAGGCTTCCATTTCCCTTGGAAAGCAAAAGACAAGAAAAATATGTTTGTTGTAATCATCTTTCCGCCTCAATTATAACATATTTGTGTGCACTATTATTGTCAGGCTTCACAGTTATTTTTTTTTTTTTTATTAAATAATCTAACCCAAAGATTTGGATTTCATGTCTGATTAGGTTTTGTTAAGACAATAAGAAAAAGCATTACCTGGACGTAAACACAGTATGTAGCGTCCATGAGGGTCTGGTCTGGGCAGGACAGTGAGAAAACCTAGATCTAGGACATGCTTTACTGTAGAGGGCTTCAGGTCCTGAAACACCTCGGGCCAGGCTTTCCGGCTGCCATGATAATTCAAGAGTAGCTGAAGGGCCCGGTCGTAATCAAACTTTCTGGCCCTGAGGAAACGCAGCAGGAACGCATCGTCTAACCGTGTCCTCAGATTAGGGTGGTCTTTTAGTATCATATCTCTTAATGCCTGGACATCCCGGAGCCTCCATTCGGGCTTCTCCTGGAGCTCTTCCCGTGCCTTGGCCACTAGTTCAGGAGTCAGGGTGCAGGCGTAAATGGGTGGGGGAGGAGCTGGGAAGCCTACACCTGCCACCGCGTCCCTTGGTGGGCCAAGATCAATTTGACCATTCTGGTCTGCCATGGGCTAGGGTGTACAGAAATATTCAAGACTCTTTAAATATAAAATAATGATAATGACAAACATAGAGCAGTTTATGGGCAACTGCAGTTTCACAATTTTAGCAAATTTTAAACAATGTCTCAATATTTTTAGTTGGTAAATGTTAGGTTCATATTTATATAATGAAAATGTACCTCTTTCTGGTGACCATTAAATTAAAGTAATCATGGTATTATTTTCTGCAGTATTTTCTAAATGTTTTATTAAGAACAACTGTAGTCGGACTTATATGCTTAAACATGAACTGCATTATCACATGAATAAGAAAAAAATATATGCTTTAATAACGGATGTCAGAACCATAGCTAAATCAATATGAAATCATCTTGACGCTTCTGCAATTAAACATATGAAAGCCACGCGTGCTACTTTAAAATGCTGAGTGATTACATATATCGTGATAGCTTCAGTTTCCAACGATTAAAAGTTGATGCAATTCAAATAAAACCGAACACAAATCAAGCAGGGGATATAATCAACCTACCTAAGAAATCCGCAATCAGTTCCGTGTACAGGGAGAAGCCGTTCTACCATTGGTCCTTCTGTATCATGTGATGTATGACGAAAGACACGTTTATTTTGCCTGTTTCCCTTAAAGCTGAAGTGTGTCATTTTTTTTAATAAAACGTTGAGATATCCTAATTAATATTCAGAGGAATTTATAAACAAGTTGCTTGTAGTCGGATTTACCGTAAAATATAGACACTTTGACGGTAACAAACATTGCTCGGATTGTCCAACTCCTAAAATGCTTCTCAAAGGGCAAGACCAAATGCAATATTAATATTGAATATTGTGAGAACTTCAAAATCCCTTGCCCAACCCTTAAAGGGACCACTACCTTTTCTTGCCTCAGTAATATAAAGCATGATAAGTGGAAATGATGATTAATAAGCCAACAAGAGCTCCTCTACTGCCATCTACTGTGGTAATTTTTCTTTCATTTTAAATAAGTTTTTATCACAATTAATATTTTGGTCATCCTATTAAAATAAATATTTAAAGCTTTATAGCACAACATTATTGGCTTAACTAATGGCG
The DNA here is from genome assembly GCF_963082965.1 of Carassius carassius. NCBI lineage: Eukaryota > Metazoa > Chordata > Actinopteri > Cypriniformes > Cyprinidae > Carassius > Carassius carassius. The sequence continues at coordinate 17,822,519 of NC_081791.1, read as the reverse complement.
TTGATTTGAGGGCGGGACTATATGTCTTTTGGCCAATTGCAGCAGACACAACGAGTTTTCAGGGTAACCTGTAGGTAAGGGGGGATTGTTGCTTTAAGCAAAAGTGGCCTTGGTTTTGGTTATAAAAAAATGACATTTACTTTTCATATAGTGTTAATATGCCACACCTTGTTACATTATGTCCCATCAAAGCACCCTAGGTGTTCTAAACAGTTATGAAATAAAAATGTTAAACTAGGCTATATCTTGAAAGCTAGCCTACCTGACACTAGGTTTATTGAATTATAGATGTGATTAACGTCAGGTTCATTCAATAACTGGCTCATATGGTTATATCGTTCCTGAGAAAGATTTCTTAAGAGAAACTATCAGTAAAGGCGCCTGCTTTATGAATCGTTTTATTGTCTGTTATCAGTATTGAGAAGCACACACCCCCAGCACTAAAAATCCTTGACCATTCTCTGCCACGTAGGTACACTTACTTTTATCATCTTGTTTTGAAGCATATTTTACAGCTGGAGATGATTATGAGCAAGAAAGTTCCTTGAAAGAGCAAGAAAGCCTGATATTTCTTTGAAACCTGTCAAAATCCAGACCAACAAACATTTTAGACTGGTTTTAGTTGGATTTTCTGGGAGGGTATAAAAAAAATAAAAAGTTAAAATAAACAAGATTAATAAGATGTTAGCTCAGACCACCCACTGAAATGGCGGATGCTGTTTAAAAACGTACAATATTATATAACATCTAGTGTGACCTAAAGATAAGATTCAAAAAGATAATTCTAGAGATATGAATAGAAAGAAACAAAAGCACGCTTTTATGTAAAAATATAGCCTTGACATTTAATATCAGTTCACATTGCAAGTTTGAAATGACCCTTCTCCCTGAAGGCAGTCATTGTAGATTGGCAGTAATTGACCAACATGTAAAACTATAAATGAGTGTGATATTCTCTTATTGTATGCATACATACACATCACTAGTTACAGTTAAGGGGTTAATGAGACATTTTTTTTAAATCCTAAAATCATGAATTAGAATAGACTAAATCCATTTATGAAAAAAGGAAATTATTATATTTACAATTGAGGTATGGCACAAACAGAAAAATTTGAAATGCACATACTCTTAGCATACATAAAATAATTACCAGCATTTTGGTAAATAACAATATTTCCAAGGCACAAAATGTTATGTATTCTATCAGGCTACCGTAAAAGTACTATAAGAGCCATAAGCAAGCTGTTAAAATACTGTACAATCAAACAAATATCTGATCACATTCAGGCCTGCTGTAACATTTATGGTACTCAAACTCTCCTTGAAAGGAGAATAAATCTTGCATAGCCTTTGTATAATATGGTTTTTCTCACTTTTTAAATTCTGTTGTGACTCCTTGGGTAGTATAAGTATGCACCACTAGGTCATTCTAAAACATACATACACCAAAGAAATAAGATGGGATGAACATAGATATTTAAAGTGTGATTGTTGCACACCTTTAAACTCAACTATTTTGGTCTAAAGTTCTTAAAATAGGAAACAACCTGAACAATTTCACTGTGTCTTTTCTAAAAACCTTAAATTAAATAGCTAGTGAATAGAAATGTCAGTGTTACTGTGTCCAGATGCCTATGAAAATGAAATGTCACACTTAGCACAGCGTATTCATAGTACCAAGTTAAAAAAACTCAATCTGTATTTCTCTGTGCACTCAGATGGCCTCTTGTTTGGTGATGGTTGGTTGAGGGATGGAGCTTGGTTGCTTTGGCACTGTGGCTATAACACCCGGTGCTATTTTGTAATGATCAGAACCTGAGGCTGTCGGGGGAGATGGGATTGGAGTTTCTGGAGTGGCTGTTTGGAAAAAAAGCAAGAGGATACATTAAATCAAGGGTCCACATAGGGGTAATACTGAACCTTAAATAAACATCATCTGCATAGCATGATAACATGCGCAAGAAAGAAACCATTGGTTGACACAAAATAATCACGCTTATGAAATTTCTGAAGGCATTAGGGTAGAAAAGCATTACAGTAGCCTTCTTATACAAAATAAGCCTGATTAGTTTCTACGATTTTGGCAGGGATTACTCCAACAAGCCTGTTTGTCCCTGGTTTTCACATTTTAAGGACCTATATTTTCTGTAAAGTCTTCCTTCATAACAAATTTTCTTTCACTCGGTTCAAGATGTTACTTACACATCTGGCCATTGTGAATTGGAGTGGCCATGTTTGTGGTGACTATGACATTGTTACTGAGGTGCTCCTGAACCAGATGTGGGTGTAGAGAATGATGGGCATGAGGAGCTTCATTAGCAGAACCTGACAGAAAAAGAGAGTCCTTTAATCTCTGATTGGGAAGATCATATACAAATCTGAATCAAGTAGGAACTTGATTTTACAGTCTATATGATCTATGTAGAGCAGATTATTAAGAAACCAAAAGTTATAGGCTGCCTTTTTTTATATCTTTTAAATCAAGTTGTTCCTGTTGTTCCTAGATGTTTATCATACATCTCAGATACTGCAGCGTTTGACAGCTCTCCAAAGTTAAGGGTCATTTATATACACTGTCTGATAACCGTGACTTTGCACTTTTCCACAAAATTTTGTTTCATTAACAGAAATCAGTTACCTCCTAGAAGCATCTCTTGTAGCAGGTTGTCTATCTTTGCCAATCCAAACAATTTAACAAATTGGATTTGCTCGATCATTTGCCAGGTGATACTCTGCAGCGTTGGCAACAGAAGTAGTAGCTCGCCGAACCGTCCTCGTGAATCGTACTGCCGGTCATTTATGTAATCCTCTAAACTAACTTGAACTTGGTATCGCATGCGTTTTATCTTGCTTGGGTCGCTTAAACCTTTGGCATCTACATGAGTAGTGAAAGATCATTACATTAGATCAGTTTGAAAACTCACTTGATATTCTGCTCTGTTTTGTCTCTTCTTTTTTTTTTAAGGAAAATTTAGCTACCTGGGTCGAAAAATACAATGGCCTTCAAACAGGCATATTCATTGTCATCGATCTGGAGGTCCTGGAAGGGAAGGACTAACTCATCAAGGATCCTTACAGCCACACGGCTCACCTCCAATTCGGGGCAATTTCGTGCAATTATATGATCATTACCTGCGAGAATCATGGAAAATTGTGAGGTAAAACATTAGTAAAATAGCTTGAGTCCAGAAGACTCTGGACTTGCTTAAAAAAACATACCTAATAGTAAAATGTCCTTATACAGCATGGAGCGTTTGGCAGCTCCTATCAGGAGATGTTCTCCAGCATGAGCTCGCAGTAAAGCCACCTGAGACAAATGAACAAGTGTTTGTTTGGTTAGAGTCCTTTTTATAACCATATCATCTCATTTTTTTATTTAAAATTAAATGTAGATATTAAGTATTTTTAGAGGCAAAATTAGGTTGGTCTTCATGCCTGTATGCGCATGTGTGTTTTCACATGTATGTTTGTGTGAGAAGATGCTGTTTGAGGCGCTCTCACCCACAGCTAAAACACTGATCAGTTATCACGCCTCAGTGCTCAGCATGTTAATGATTCTGAATGTCTCAAGAAGAGATGTAACTTTCAAACCAGCTCATCATATTCTAACCTGAGCCATCTAAATACATTAACCACCCAAATTAAAGATCTCTGAACTTTTTTTCCGACTGCTATAAAAATATGAGCCAGCTGGCAATAATATCTATGAAATATATATATATTGTAGGAGTACATTTTCACCTAAATAAGAAGTGCTTACCTCTTAATAAGAGGGATCTTACCTGATCATCCAGGGGAAGGTCACAGAATGCTGGGATGTATTTAGCCCATTCAACCAGCACTAGCAGCTGCTGTTTCATAGACTCGCACACATCAGTTATAGTAGCTACCTTCTTCGTTCTGATGTCGCCATTCAAGATAGGACCAGGTGATGAAATCTGCATAGAAGCATATGGGAGAATTTTACATTTATAAAAGTAAATCATATAATATATTTTAAAGGTGAATTTTGTCATTTCTGTGCCTCTAGCTACACCCAGTGAATCTTCAGAAATATTGACTGTTTCCAAACGGGTTTCCAAAACAATCTCCTGGTTTATCATTGGTCAGATAGTCATGCCCCAAACCCACGCCATTGGTTGAGCATGTGTTGCTACGCGGTTCTAACTGGGATGCTCAAACAAACAGGGCAATGTTTTGATAGCTGTGCCACAGTGTTTTCTCTTTTTGAGAGGAATCAACCTACAGATTTACTAATTGTAGTCTCTTCATGTTACACTGGGTTAAGAGAACATATTTTACACAATTCACCTTGTGATTTGAACCTAGATTTGAATCACACTGTGTACCTGTCTAGAAAGGACATCAGCCTGAATGAGTGCATTTATTGAGGGTAAACTGCTGTCTTCATAGCTGGATCTTCTAGTGCTAATCCTGTCTCTTTCATTCTGCACAGCTGAGAAAGAGAAAAACACTTTTAATCAGCAAATTAAGATAAAATTTAATACAAATACACATAGAAAGTTTATTTTGACCAAAAACAGCTCTGGTTAAACCACTGAAATATACTCTTTCTTTATCAATATTAGTGAACCAGTTCTTACAACCAGTTGAGATTGCAGAGATGAGGGATATTTGCTGACTTTGTGAGAGGGGGGGAGTCCTCAAGGTTGCGTTTTTTGTTTTGTTTTTTTTATCAGTGTGCAGTTATGATGGCTCTAAACTGTTTGTTCAGCATAAACCAGACATAGACCTCAGTGCATTGTTGAGTGAACATTAACAAAATGTCTCTCGCTAACTGTTTTCTGGCTGTTGCAACATCTCCCATTTGCGCCTCCCAACCTCCCAAACAGGGCAGGGGGATTTAATCTCTGTTTTTTACATTTTATGAGCATTATATAAATAAAATCTAACAGCATGAACAAGTACCTTCCTTCTTCATCCCAGCTCGAAAACATTTCTTTAGTCTGCAGTACCGGCACTGATTTCTCTTGTCTTTGTCCACTATGCACTGTCTGTTAAATCTGTATGGAAGCATAAAGAAGATTTACTTTGGCATTGGATACCTTGGATGGAAACATGGTCTTTTATGCAGGATCATGGCATTATGTTAGCAAAATGTAGCAAAAATGTAGGTTTCTGACCTGCAGGAATACATGTGGTTTTTGCGTACGCTGCGCCTGAAGAACCCCTTGCATCCGTCACAGCTGGAGGCTCCGTAGTGCTTTCCTGTGGCCCGGTCCCCACAGATGGCACATAGGGTGCCGGCCCCTAAGTGGTTGGCAACATTCATGTTGGCACTCTCAGCTGGCGAGGAGTCTGAAATAATGGAGGATCTTGAATTTAGTGTCACAAGTGGTTTAAATTATCTTTTCTGTTTTTAACTATTCTTTTCAAGCAAAAAAAAAATTGTGTGAGAAATAAGAGCTGCTTAAAATCCCAAGAGTCAATAAATTAAGTTTAATGCTATGAAACACTTCTTTTTCTGAATGAGACTTAAATATCTGGGTTGCAGATTAAACCAGTCAGACTCCTGGTTGCAGACCAATCAGAGTTAAAGTAAATAGGGGAAAGGTCATGGGGTGAAAAATACTCTCAAAACGACATTTTTATGGCTAAATCAATTGGCAGTGAATCATCATCATGAACATGAGCTGGAAAGGGCTGTTTGCTAAGTAATCCAGAAGTGATTAGTGCTAAACCTGTACAAAAGCTACAACAAGATCATCTTAGATTATGTGAACTCTAATTAGTGTTCTTGATGACCTACTTAATAAATTTAACAAAAAATTCAACAATAACATATATGATTATTTTGGGTCAGTTTGATTTAAAAAAGATTATGACGATGGTGATTTGATATTATGTTGATGACATTTAAACATTAATCATTTCAAAAGCTGTTAAATGTTTTTTTTTTTTATTATTATGATAAAGGTAATCAAAGAGAATTACATTAAAACCCAAGCAATGATCAAAGGCAAAACGTAGTTAAATGGCTCATCAGTGATTATTTGGTGATCACCTAAATGTAGAATAATTTGTGATTTCCCCTAAACTGTTGTGCTAAAATATAAGTGATTTAAAAATTGTAAATATTGGCTATAATATTTCATAATTACAAAAAAGTCATAATTTTATATAATGTTATTATAAATAATTTAAATAATTTAAATATACTGTTGAATAGACAAACTCTACAATGAATGAAAATGTAACTTAACTATTTGGGTCAGTCAAAAAAATGTTTTTTAATAAAATTACATTTTATTTTCAAATGTCAATCTTACTCAAATATAAACATTTTATAAACTGGACTCTTACTGCTTTACCTTAATATAACTACCATACATATTAGATTACTTTGTCAGGTCGATAGTGGTTGGATATCAGTTTGTTTCACAAAACCTAGACATGGGAGACTTAGCTGCGAAACATTTACATGACACCCTCTTTGCTCAGTGATCATTCATCCTGGTGTCAAACTTCTCTTGAAATACTATCCAAACAAGTCATTTTATCCCAAGCCGACTGTATGAGAACAAGCAAAAGGAGACGAATGAACCTCTTCTCCTTGTAGAGTATCCTGTCTGCAGGACAGAGCATGATGTGCTTCTTATCTTTTACTGAAAAATGTATTTTGTATTGGCTTTTACAATCAGTATTGGGTGTTCTGTGCAAAAGGTTACGAACTTGCCAATTGGCACTTAACTATAAGCCTATGAACCCTGTTAAACATCTGCCTCCCACACTTGACCATATACTATATACTAGCCTATATAAGTCACTAAAGGTCTCAAAGTTCACCGCGGGTCTGAGCAGATGACTCACCTGTGCTCATCGCAAGCACTTGCATGTTCTCAAACTCCAGGGTGGTGTAGGCTGGGTCCAAGGCCTCGCTATAGTCTGCCATCTCCATGTCTACTAGTGGTTTGGACAAACTCATTCTCAGCTACCTGATGCTGGGGGGAAAGACTTGTCCTCTCCACAGCGTTTGGACACCCCCTCATAGGCCAAGCCCCTCCTCTCGGAGAGGTAGACACCTTTGAGTGACAGGGGCCATGTCCTCAAGGGCAAAGATGAGGCTTGCTCATGATTGACAGTTCGGGCCTCCTCCCAGAGCATGGCCCCATTCTGAAGTGGGATGGCTCTTATGTTAATGATTAAAGTGCTAAATCAGAGTTTTTTCAGAGACTGAGACAAACAGGGTGTTATGTTTGTCTCAATAACCTAAATTCACTGCTAGAGAAATATAGCCAGTCTCAACAACACTATGCGTTCTATCTCAGTTCCCTAACAAGGGCTTTAGGGAGCAAGAAAGATGACTGTCTGGGCCTTGACACATATTAGACACTATGAAAAAGTCACTCTTATTTGACTCTAATGTATAAGATTGAAATTAAGTGGTCCGCATTTCAACGTGCAAATTACGTGTTTGCTAAATCTCTGTTAATTCTAGCACAATAAACAACAGCAAGAAATCACACAGAGTAAAATTTGTGGCCTTTATGTAAAAGAGCTCATTGTTCTGTTGAACATTCTGCATTTGCACGTGATACACAACTCCATTCCTGTTGTACAGAACAGATTGTTTACTTCTCATCAAATCTGTGCTAAACTAGCATACGGTAGGCCGTAAAATATCTTGGGGAATTTGTGATAAAACACGTCGGTTTTTAAAAACACAGCTGTGTTGCCGAGATTCACTGTAAAAAGTAATGTTTCTGGACATTTTATTCTCATATGTCAATATAATGATAATTTACAGTGGTGTTCAAAAGTTTGGGATCAGAAAGATTTTTTATGTTTTTTAAAGAAGTCTCTTATGCTCATCAAGGCTGTATTTATTTGATCAAAAATACAGAAAAAAACCTGTGATATTGTGAAATTTTATTGCAATTTCTAATATTGGTTTCCTATATTAATATACTTTTATAATACTTTTGAACAGTACTGTATGCGTAGTAAAAATGGGCAGTCAGTAGTTAAATTAGTAGTCAATAAATACATTTTATTTATTTATTTATTTTACTGTAACTCTTACTGTAAATTGTATGACAAATCATACTTTTTACTTCTTTTTTTGAGTGTTTTACAGTAGAATTGCTTGTACTGTCCTGTTAAATCAACATATAGAGTAAGGTTTTTATTCTTTTACATTACTCTGTTATATTACATTTTATTTTATTCCTTTCCCATTAAAATTTCTAATATTTTTAAGCTTTGGTGACATCTGTTATTATCTCCACATATTGGCATTCAAACTACTATTAAAAGTAATGTTTTTTTATTGGTATCTATAGTTCCATGAAAAAACCATTAGCATTCTTAGAAAAAAAAAAGGTTGTTTAGATTATTAAAATGTTTTTCCAGAATTGTTCTTTCAATGGCATTGCTGTGAAACCCTTTTTTAAAGAACCTTTTATGAGTTTTTTTATTTTTAAGATTCTGACAAAACGGTTTCTAAATTACCTTGAGATGAGAAAACTGAGATGATCATCATCTCTGTACATATTGTAGTGCCAGAATCTTAGAATAATCTATATTTTCCAAACTCTTTTGGGAGAGGATAAAACTATTTGTTACTCAAACAGGAAAATTTGATGTAACAATTACGCAAGTACCAACTTCAAGTACATAAGTATCAGGGCCAGTGCAAACAGAGGCAAGTATGTATATTTGAAGAGTAGAAAGCAACAGAACAAACCATGGGTCATCGTTCCTCAGTTCAGACCTGCCCTGGAGCCTGTAAAATCCAGCTGCCTACAGAGAATATAAAGCTACTGTTGCTATACTGTCAGATGAACAACCTAGATTCTTGCTGTTTAAACCAAGTTTCTTTGAGATGCTTCATTGCTGTAATCGTGTTTGTTTTATGTTTAAGTTAAATTACTCCACCTCATGAAATTGAATGAGAATGTGGGATTATGTATTTTATGTTGAGCTTGCTAAAACACCGCAGACATTGTTTACTATCTGTAAATGGCAGATCCCACCTGACCATCTATGTGGACTAAAAGTGCTGAGCTGGTTTTAAACTGGCTGGAAAATACCTAAACTTACAAGATAGCTGGTTCTGAATACATTAGACACTTGCATATTCATAGAGATATAAAAAGTGAATTATATTCAGAAGAAGCAGTGTCTGTATGGTTGTGTCTTGACCGGATGATGTTTGACTCGTAGATCTCAAAATAAATCTACAAGAAGTTGCAGACTTTTGAACCGATAGATCAGGAACATTTGTTGGTCTTCGTTGTTTCTGTACAAGATGACTTTATTTCTCCAGTAATTAACCTGAGTAATGACAATCAGTGTACAGGAATGACTCGATGGACAAATCTTATCTGAGTCACCATTAAACTCCTTATCGCAGCACACATCTCCATGTTTCTGTTAACTAAGGCATGACCTCTATAAAGTGTAATCTGTAAAGTTATGGCCCTTTCTCACATGCAGCACAGTGATCAGAGCAGGCAGGCGTAGATAACTACATTAGATCATTACCTCACATGGGCAAAAGCCTCTTGGTGTACAAACCTGTTTAACAGATACGCATCTAAAAAAATCAGCAGGATGTGCTGATGTGGAGTAAGAAAACAGATGGATTAGCCATGTATTCATTAACTGGGATTTGTGTCACTCATGTACTTTTATTAACATGGCAGGCCATAGGTGTAAATTAATTATTTGATTTGAAAACATTACATTTTGATTGTTAAGTAAAATAAATATGGGTAAATCTAACTGATTTGAATTTCATAATGAAAAACACTTGGTTGATATTATTTTGTTGACATAGTTTTTTATTTTATTTATTTATTTATGTTTTGCTTTTGCTTTTATGACCACATAATAATTGACAGTCTATAGGGAAGATTTTTTTTTCTTGTAAAACAGTTACTTTATTAAAGTTATATGCTTTCCCTCTTAATCAATTCGATTAAATTTTGTTTCGTTTTTTATTTATTTATTTATTTATTTTGTCTAAAATCATACATTTTTTCCTCCAGCTAATGTCTAAGGCAATGAATTATGAAACAGTGTTGAATTAAAAACATCCCAATCACACCCATAATGTTTTTGAATATATTATTATTTTATTTTATTTTTGCTTTTATGACCGCATATTAATTGTCAGTGTAACGGAAAGATTTGTTCTTGTAAAATATTTAACATATAAACTTTCCCTCTTATACAATTGTATGTTTTGTACCAATTAATGTCTAATGACACAGAGACTGAACTATTAGACTGAACCAGTACAACAAATTCAAAGCAACTCTCTCTCTCTATCTGAAAATATCAAGCATCAAACAGTCACATTTTTCCATCATTATCTGATCAGTGTTGCAAGACGGACGTTTACATGCGCACTGCGGCGTGGTGCAAACTTTGAGTACTTTGAGTCTCATCACAGAAGACAATATGACATAGCACATGTCCTGCCCTGATCGTGTTCTCTGTGTGATATGAGGCAGCGATGTCATGTCCTATAATCAGTCACCCATACCGCCTGCCTGGGGCTAAAAGTCAGAAGGTTGATGTAACTCCTCTGCCTATTTTCCCCTTTGAAACTTCAAACTCCAGTTTGTGAACAAAGTCCTGTCTATCTCCACAATAAGGATCTCCGACCACTGACCAAACTCCATTTGTAACCACTGCCTATTTGTACTTTCTCTCCAATGACTCTTTTTCATTTCACCTGTCTGACCAAATGGGAATAACAAGTAGCACTACAAAGGTGGATGTGAAATGCACATGTTGTGGGAACCGGTGGCCTACAAGGAATAACACGCTCTTGGAGTACTCTGGAATGTGTTTTACGTGGGAATATGAGTGTTTCGCTTTCTTTTGAATATTTGAATATTTGTTAAGAATGGGAGAAGACGGCATGAATATGTTTAGTAAAGCTCATTTGAGGTCAGTAGAAAAGCCGCTGTGGATTGACTGGGGTAGATGGCACAGATATGTGAGTATGGCGACATAGTGAACACACAACAGATTGGTTGGTACCCTGCAAGCTCACAACTCTCATGCCCTTTGGGGGCAAAATATTAACTTTTGCTTATTTGAAATGATCTCTTTTTTTATATATATAAAAATCTATATCTATTTGTAGTTTTAAACTGTTGCAGTGTACTCTAAGACTGCTGAAATGTATCTTTATCCTAAGTGTGTTGGGGCTGTTAAGTGTGGATAATGCCCCTCCCCTCTGTCTAAACGGTTTTTTTTTGTCTCATAAGGCTATGGTGCTTTTTAAAGGCCCATCGAGTGTAAATCGATGGTCAGATGCTAAATATCCCTAGAATTTAGGACATTTTCATTGTTTTTTTTCTTTGAAGGTTCATATTTTTCAGTTTTAATCAGTTTTAATTAGCTGATGATAATCAAACTAAGAATTGAAAGTATTTGCTAATCAAGCTCTTGTCAGCACCAAGAAGCTGAGAATCATTTCATGTGATCTGTTGCTCTGATAAATGTTCAAACCTTGTTAAGTTTTTAATACATAACTCCCAATGCAAATGAAGCAATGAAAATGAAAAATGAAGAGAAATTACAAGGAAAACCTGTGATTCCTGCCAAGATGCAATTCATGAGGTTGTTAGTGGCTTTATGATGGCCAGTTAAGACCTAAAGCCTTATAAACAACGTGCAGATTTTCAAAACAACTTGAATTCCCCTTTATCTCCTTCGTTTAAATGTTTACATTTTCTGATTTTAGTTCCAGTGCATTTAAACAAAATTGATACTGCCAGTGTTATTTTAGTATCAAGATACGCTTATAGTTTTATTATTATTTCCAATTTCATTTAGCAGTGTGTTTTTGTCACTTTTAGTAGTTTATATACAGTATGTATACAATTTATTAAATTTTTTAATGGTTTTAGTTTTAGTTAATTGTATAATGACCCTGGATACGGTGTCAAGTACATGTGTTTTTAGCAGTCTTTGATTTTAAAATAAATACTTTATAACTCAAAGCCATTTTCTTATGAGAAAAAACTCTCCTCCTCCGTAACGATTAACAAAGACAGTTATCTATGAAGTTCCCATAGTCCTCCTCAGCCATCACGGTATTTGTAGTGTAGGTAATCATAAACCCCTAGGACCTAATATCGCACAGCTTCCATAAAGTCTTCCAGTTTAAAACTCAAAATCATTGGGTAATAATATGTTTGACAAAAAAGGGTCACATTTAGCCAACCTTTGCTGTTACCTGCTTATCACTTTCGATGTCATGCTTTACATCATAAACATGATAAAGCCACTGATAGGATTTTGTCCTGATGGCTAGCCTGCTTGTTTATCGAGTGATCACAGCTTTATGGGATTACATACTATTTGACAACTTACGCTACTGAAATGATCAAGCTTCTTTGTTTCTTTCAACGCATTACAAAAGCCCAAGTAACTCTGTGCACATCACGCGAGTAAACAATTGCATCAATAAACATTCAGAGCAATGCTCTTTGTAAATCAATCACATCTTCTGATAAGGCTCTTTCAATGATTAACTGTTTTTCTGCTGAGAATCGCTTTGGCTGTTGACCCAATCATATTTGCAGGCTGAGTGATGCTGCATGGACAGTTATCACTCACTTTTTATCATCAATCAATCAATCAATCAATCAATCACCTTTTCATCACAGTGTACAGCTCGCTCTCGAGAACATTTTACCCAAACAAGTTTAACTTTACCCCAGTTTATCCAAACTGAAGAGTCTTAAGTGGTTATTAAGTTTGTTATAATTTAACGCACTGGGGCTTGGTGTACTTTTACTCATCCGTGCTGTTTTGAAGTCATTCTCTTGCAGTCTGAGTATCACTATAGTACAAAACAAAGTACATAATTGTATAATGAATATGTTTTTTTACAAGTGTGATCATTATTTAACGACACAATGGAAACTCAGCACAAGAAGAATCTGGAAGCCTCTTTCCCCCCATGTTTTTCATTCATCTTGAATGATGTCACAGTCAGACCGTCAGATCATTTCTTATGTCATTATTCTATTAGAGGTTTCATGTTAATATTTTAGATTATATCAGGAGTCAGATATTATGGGCATATAGAGTAGGTAACTGACAACATTTGATTTAAAGTGTAATGTAAATAAATATAACATTTTAGAATCTGGCAAAATGTAAAACAAATAAATGTTATAGTGTGAAATTCTTTGGTCACTAACCAAATAAGTAATTCGATTAGAGTTATTTTAGTATCATTTAGATACTATTGTAGTTTTTATTTTGAATCCATTTATTTAGAATTTTTATATTTTCTGTTTTCATTTTAATTTTAGTTCAACTTTTAGTAATTTTATTGTTTTGCCAGTTTTCAGTAGTTTATGTATAAATATATATATAATTTGCTATATTTCAATTAACAATTTTTTTAATGGTTTCAATTTTAGTTTTGTTTTTAGTTAACTATAGTGACCCAGATATACAGATATAGACATAGACACATTTATATAGTCTATGTTGCATCAACCTTGGATTGTTTTTCCTATGGTGATAAAATTACATTTTAAGATTTTTAAAGATATTTTAAGAATCACATCTGAGAATGTCCCAACATTTTTAGTGTGCACAGTCAAGTATACCATTAAGCAGCTCCTTCATGTGGACAAAGCTTGCAATTACATCAGCAAAGTTCTCAGTGTTGGGCCTTCCTGAGTAGAACCACAAGGACTTCACCAATTGTCAACTGAAGTCCCCAAAAATCTCAAATCTGCAGTGATTTTCATAAGCACAGTAAGTTTTCCATAACAGCCAAGAAGTAAACCCAAACCAGACCATAAATTTCTAGAGATGTAAATGAGTCAAATATTCTGCAAATGTCTGTTTTGAAGACATTCAGCAAAATTTAAGCTTTAAAATGTTTCTCTGTGCTTCAGTATGTCTCATCGCCATTGTTCTAATAAGTGTCATTACTGCCCAAATTGTGCTTGTATTATTTGTAAACTCTTTTTTCCCTATATGTTTTGTCTGGTCAACAAATGAAATAGAAGTCACACAGATTTTTGTTGAACGCATCTCTATTTAGTATGTAAATAGAAAATCTACTCTTCAGCCTCGACTGTACTAAAAGAGGCAGTGAATCTGCGGTCGCTCTACCTGGTGTGGTGTTGAAGTGGCCCGTGACATGTCCTTCAAACATCCTGCACTGGTCTGTGGTCCTGAGAGCTGGCAGGACCCCCGGCTCCTCAGCCTTCTCCACACAATGACCTATCCATTCAGTCCTCAGTGTGTCTCTGTGAGTGTGAGAGTGTGTGAGGGAGCCGGTGTTCTCACACAAGCTGACCAGCAGCTCGACCTAATCTCTTAATGCCTGTCACAATGAGATTTGATTGGGGGCTTGAGCGTACGGCCTAATAGTGTCAAGTGTACAGAGCGTATAAATCATATCTGGCACTTCTTGTTCCCGAGGCCCATGGATTCTCCCTTAATTGGATATGAAACATTAACTTGTCATTTTGATGAGTGTGACAGCAGTGTTTAGTCAGTGAATACGCTTCTGAATTGAACAGTTTTCTGGTGCTGAGGAGAGAATTGTACTGAGACATCACTTACAGTTAGCTGTCTGAACTATTGGAGAGTGCTAACTAGAAGCCACATTAGCCGAGTTTTAGAAAAATTGTTGTGGTGCCAATCTGGTAGACACCATTCAGAAGTATGGGGTTGGGAAGATTTTTTAAATGTTTTTGAAAGAAGTCTTTTATGCTCAACATGAATGTTTTTATTTGTATTCCAGAATACAGTAAGAGAGTAAAATCGCGAAATATTGTTACAATTTAAAATAACAGATGTCTGTTTCAGTGCACGTGATCCTTCAGATAGCATTCTAATATGCTGATTTGCTGCTCAAGGAACATCTCTTATTATCAATGTTGTGATGCTTAATGATAAATGTTTCAGTATCTATTTGATGTACAGTATTATTATATTGCACAATTATTCATTTTTAAAAACATTTTTACTAACGTGAAAATTTTGAACAGAAATATATTTAACACCCACGTTCCACCATCCAGTCTATTTCCAATTTATACATTTTCGATCTTTTAGTCATGTATATCTAACTAGGAAAGATTATGTTTTTTATGCATTTTATGATAGCACAGAGGATGTATAGATCATGTACATTGGTTGTAAACAGTGTGTATTCTTTGTTGCTGATGCATATCTATTTTTATCATCAAGATTTATATAAATGTAAAAGGAAATATCAATTTGTTTTCATATTTTAAAACACTTAATTTTAAATAATCCTGCGGTGTGACAAATTATTTTAAAAAATTTCCATTTTAAATTTCAGTTTAGTCTCTATTAATATGCAAAATGCTAAAAGGTACATGCATAATTATTATAAATTAATTAGCAAAATGCTGTTAATAATTGTGGCAAACAGCATGGCATAGCATATAACATGGAAATTTCCTTGGAAACTACACTAATGTAAAAAGTCCATATAAAATATATAATATAAAAAGGCAAGAGTTAAGCAGCACTTTTAAAGTAAAGAATATTACAAGTGGGTTCAGTTGCTTAATTCCAGGTTTGAAAGGCTGCATATTGAACAGAGATGAGTTCTGTGATCAGGAGAAAGAAACGCTTTTGTAACTATTGAACAGGAACAAATATTTCCAGACTTGGAAGAGAGTCTTTGTAGAATTTCTAAATTTTTAGTAACATCCAACACTTTGTGCCATTATGGCTTGTTGTCTTTGGTGGCTGCTTGTTCTGGCCTTGAACATTCTCTGAGCTGACAGCTGGAGCCGCTGGACCTCCACCATAAAGTCACTCAGCATTTCAGGGCAAACAGTGTTCCTTGCTTGAAAGGTGTTCAGCAGCACTTCTTGTGTTTAATTTTAGACGATGAACCTGTAGGTCAATTATTTGTGCAAGTTCTAACAGACAAGCAAGTCTTTCATGTTACTCCATAATGTAACAAGCTTTGATTACAATGTTTAGAAAAATTACCATTTATTTTTTTCATCATATTTAGTCACCAATGCCATCATATTCATCATATCAAACAGTTGATAAAAGCATCACTATAATCCACAGGTAATCCACACGACATAATTCATTTTAAAATTAGTCCTCTTTCCTGCTTTATCCAGTAAAAAAAAGTTGTTTTGTATTAAGTATTTATTAATATTTTGAGTTGTGTGTATTACTTGTGGATTACTGTAATGTTTTGATCAGATGTTTGGACTCTCATTCTGACGGCACCCATTCACTGCAGTTGATCCATTGGCAAGTGATGTAATGCTAAATTTCCTCAAATCTGTTCCAGTGAGGAACTCTTTTACATCTTGGATGGCCTGCAGGGTGAGTATATGTTAAGCAAATATTCATTTTTGGGTGAACTGTATCTTAAATTTTATACTATTGTTCATTGTTCACGTTAGTTCATAGTGCTTTATATCTTGCAAATTTATAACAGTTTTACTATCAAAAAAGTGTATTTGAATGCATGTAGAAATTAACATTAAACTATTTTAAGAAATGCTGTAAAATAATTTTTCGTTTTTAATTCACTTTGTGTTAGATAATGTTAATGTATGCTTATATGTCAGCAGCATTTTGCAGTAGGATTTACTGCTGCACTGCTTTATGCATTCTTTGTGTTCACAAAAAACACAGCTGCTCTGAAATGATCTGGACCACAAAGCGGCTTAATCCAGTCTCCAAGAAAATGCAACAGTAATGTAAATGTTTCAGTACAGACTAGAGCTCTGCTAAGACAAATGTGAGGCCATTAATCACTAAACTCATGCAAATGTTGACATACATGATTGTAATTGTTTCACAGAGTGTATTAGAAGATGCTAAGAGATGTTCACTTAATGATAACTGATTGTTAAATATTATATTTCATATGAGGCCTATAAGAAATTGACTGAAGAACCAATGCCAATTTATATGAGACAGAGGGGTGCTAAAACGAACTTACTCCATTGTATGCAAAGTAGATGTGCATCTATATGTGCATGTGTATAATGCATTATAATATTCATAATATGCGTTTTAATACATTATCTTGTCATAAATAATTATAACTGAATTTAGAAAACAATGTAACAATGAATTCATAAGTGATTGTACACCACATTATAAGGTGCATTACAAGGTATAATTAATGCATTAAAACTACTTTTATAATGCATTATACATAAAAGCTTTAACTAAAGTGTTACCAAGACATTTGTAATGCTACAAAGGATTTTGTTTTCAAATTAATGCAGTTTTTGTATTTCTATCTATCAAATTTAGCAAATCCTGGAGGGGAAAAATATCGCTGTTTCCGAAAAATGTTGAGTAGCACAAGCGTTTTCAATGTTTCTTGAACACCAAATCAAAATGATTTCTTAAGGATCATGTGAGACTGCACAATAATGGCTGCTAAAAATACAGCTTTGCCATAAAAGGTATAATTAAATGTTTAAATGCATTTAAATAAAAATATAATAATTGTAATATTATTTCACTATATTACTACTTTAACTGTATTTTTTTTTTTTTTTAATAAATGCAGCCTGGTTAAGCATACAAGATTGTTACCAAAAAAATGTTATCATTATTTTTAAGAACATGATCAAAAAATAAAAAAATAAATAAATAAATTGAGTGAAATGACTTTGCTATACAATATCGTCATGTGTATTGTTCTGCTGTAGGCCTATTTTGTAGCTGCACTTACTATCGCTAACGTTTGGTCTGAAGATTAAAGCCTTTTATTTTTTCGAGATCTTTTCTAAAGCTCACTTTGTTTCAGCACTTTATCCAGAGTACTTTGAGTCATTCCATGCCAGCAAGAAAAGAGGAACTTCAGCCATTCTGTCCACATTATTCATCTTCTCTTGCAAATAGGCGCTATTTACCAGTCATTATGGATATGCCACACCTCCCGAATTACAGCCGTGCACCACAAGCTCTCACGAATGGCGATGATAGCTACTATACTGGATGAAATGTCAAGAAACAACATGCCCATTCAACAACACGTTCCACCAAGATCACCAAAGCAGCCACCATGTTTTTCCTGAGAGCAGTCGGAAGAGGCCGAGCACTTACCGTATGCTGCATCCATATGGGTGCCGGCCTGAGCACTCACATTGACCATGTTGTCTCTTCTGCTCCCCACCACAGTGTTTTACTGACTTTGCTCTATAAAGAGTGAAAGATGATGAAGAATTAACACATAAGTTTTGCACAGTCCTCTGTGTTTCTGGTGGAGGTGTTGTTGGCGCAAGGTAAGGCCAGTACTCCTGTTATCTTATTGATTTTCCTAATCTGGGCAAATGTGGGTGGAGAGGTTAAACAGTAACCAGGCTTGTATAGAGACCAATCCATATGACAGCTGTAGCTATGGCAACAGGATGATAGAAACTCAAATAGACATTTTGTTATAATTTTTCTCCATTTCTCAAAGTCTGCATCTTTTTAAACTCGTGCCATATTCGGGAATGAATCATTAGGGTAGGAAGAGTTTTGTTTAGTCAAGCACGAGAAATGAAAGGAGTGGAGGGTTTGCACTGACTCATTTAGCAATTTTGATTTGTCTGATTCCCAATACTTCGACAAGAAGTAATCCAAATGTACTGTTTGACAACATGCCTCATATCAGCTTTCATTTCCACTATAATGCAATTATTTGTCTTTAATAGACAGATGGAAGTTCATTGTAACTCTTCTTCATCTTTGCCTTTGTGTTTGAAGCTTAGATACCATTAGACCAATGCCATCCAATTTTAATTTTATACAGCTGGATGCATTCATATGAGGCCATGTGCTTCAGTGAATATGCTGCCACTTTTTCTTAACAGATGCTATGTTAGTTTCAACAGCTTTTCCCATGAATATAATCTGATGCTTTCTGACAGATGTGTAGCGTTACACAAGTCTAATGTTGCTTTCATTTTTAAGCAGCTTCATGGGAAAGTCAAGTGTTTTGAAACTTCAGATTTTTCCCACTTGGAAAGAAACACCTTCACTCTAAATTCTTCATTACCTTTGTGTCCATTTGCCTTATAATACTTCTATACAGCTGCATTATTAAAAAAAAATACTAATAGTAAATATTATTAGTATTATGGTGAAAGGTTATTTAAAGTTCAAATAACTGTTTTCCTTTTTAATATATTTAAAAAAGTAATTTGTGATGACAAAGCTGAATATTTATTTGTACATTTGACTTATAATTAAATACAAAAATACAGTAAAAACATATTGTGAAATATTATTAAAAAATTTTAAACAACCGTTTTCTTTTAAAATATATGTTAAAATATAAATGGAAATACATTCTAATATGCTGATTTGGTGGGGGGAAATAAATAAAACAATGGAAATGTAATTATTATTGATTGTGGAACCTGTGATTCTATCTGATGAATAAAGCAATGAAAGAACACCATTTATTGTTACTTTTAATCAAATTAAAAGTGATGAATAAAAGAAACTTGAATGTGCATATTCAAAAGCCAACACTTTGATCGATGCCCTACTGAACCAAAAAAAAAAAAACTGTAATATACTCATGTTTTCTTATTCAGATGAATGATTTCAATTACCGGTAAAATATTCACTATACAAGAGACTAGAGAAAGTGGCCCAGCACTTCGTTTATGGCTTTAAAAGCCTTTTAGTTTTGGTTTACAGGAGATCCGTCTCTTTTAGATGGATTGAGCACATTAATGAGGCAATAAAAGATGGTTTCATTCTGCTTCTCAATATTGATCCTTGACCAGCTACTCACATACACCTTAATAATATGAATTGTCTCTAATAATATATGATTGAAATTCATAAATGTTTCGTTACTGAATTTATTTTATTTCTTTATTCTTTTACTTACTGGCTATGTCCCTGCTGGGAGGGTGTCGGCAACAGCCTGTCTGTGTTATAAGAGAAAATGTAAATAAAAGGATAGTTTTTATGAGGACAAATGTGTTTACAGTGCAGTCATGTCCTCTGTATGACATGAGTGCAATAGACATTTCAAAAAGATAGTAACTTAGAAACCAATGAACATATGACTTTTCCTAATCTAAAGAAAATTTATTAACTGTACAAAAAGGACAAAATAATAATAATGATGAAAGAACATAAGTGCTTTTCTCCCAATCTGAATTGTCACTGCGATGCAACTTAGTACAAACAAATTATGAGCAAAACAGTGCAAACAGTCCATAGCCTTGAAAAAAACAAAAACAAATGATAAACATTACACAACTTAAAAAGTAATTTTAAAAAATACTAAATTTGACACCTATGGGGTGGTAATAAACAGTAATAGTTGATGCAATTTGACATTTACACATTTAATTACTTGGACATTTTATAGCATTTACCGTATTTTCCGGACTATAAGTCGCACTTTTTTTCATAGTTTGGCTGGTCCTGCGACTTATAGTCAGGTGCGACTTATTTATCAAAATTAATTTGACATGAACCGAGAGAAATGAACCAAGAGAAATGAACCAATAGAAAACATTGCCGTCTCCAGCCGCGAGAGGGCGCTCTATGCTGCTCACTGCTCCTGTAGTCTACACTGAAGACACAGAGCGCCCTCTCGCGGTTGTAGACGGTAATGTTTTCTCTTGGTGCTTGGTTCTAAATGAATGCGACTTATAGTCCAGTGCGACTTATATATGTTTTTTTCCTCATCATGACGTATTTTTGGACTGATGCGACTTATACTCATGTGCGACTTATAGTCCGAAAAATACGGAATAATTTGCATTGTAAAATGTACATTTTAGTGGTTTCTAGACTTAAACTTTAGTTATATATTTATTATAATTTTTAAGAGAAGGGTTTTTTTTTTATCTGTTAGTCTCGAACACCACTTGCATTTCTTCTGGATTTGGATCTGGAGTCACACTGGTTTTTATTGCATGATCCTCCATAACTTGAGGGACACGCAGAGCATGGTTTCCCTGTCTTATATGGAGCCTCTCCAACCCAGTTCCCCCTGAAACAGAAGAAGAACATGTACGTGTTTGGTTATTTTCCCTTTTCTTTCCCCAAATCTGCTTCATAAAATAAACCATTACTTCCTGCATTTTTAAGATTAAGATATTGTATTGATGAATACAGTAAAAATTCTTACTTGATAGAATAGTTGCAAACCAGAAAGGTGGCCTGTTTCCACATACTCCCAAAAACATACATGTTTGAACATCTTCTGATAGCACACCCAATCTTATTGCTGGCCGCCCACACCATCTGAATCAAAAAATCATTGCTAAAATTAATATAATGTCTGAAAAGAGTCTGTATTTAATTAAATATAATACTTTTCATATAAATAGATAATTAAAAAATATTAAAATGTACAATAAAAATGACTTTTTAATATAAATAATGTTATTATATATATAAAATATTCAATATTACATATATTTTGGAGACCCACCTGAGTGTAGTGTGTGCAGACAGAGCCACTGCATCTGTTGGGGTAGGAGAAATAGTGTCTTTCATCATACCAGGATCTTACCAGGTCAATGATCGATCTGTATCTGGAAAATGAAAGAAATATTAACAATCACAGTCAGAATAGAAAGTGTAGATAGGATCCAGAACTAACATGGTTTTTGGATATTCACTCATGCTGATAAATGACTGTCTGTATAGTAGGTTGTTGTAAGGGTCTGTACCTTCCAGAGATGATGGACAGGTTCTGTCCAATGTGTTGCAAATCATGAGGCGGTCCATGATCCCAAATGCACTGAGCAGCCCAGGACTTTGCAGATTTGGCCAGTCTCTCATCCCACAGCTCACAAAGGAGAGAGAGGACAGATAAACAAATCATTAAAAAAAATTCTCACTTAAAAAAGACCCATGCAATCACAGTGACTAGAAAATGTAGGGGATAAGCAACAAAAAGGAAGAAAAATCATCATAAATTTTGTCCATAAAACATGAGGAACAGACATTAATTTACATTTTACATGACAGCTTTACTATGCCATAAAGATGTCTGAATCATGAGAAACTATTCTTTTGAATCAGATATTTGTGATCCTGGACCACAAAACCAGTCATAAGTAGCACAGGTCGATTGGTAGCAATAACCAACAATAACACTGTATGGGTCAAAATTATAGATTTTTCTTTTGTGCCAAAAATCATTAGTATATTAGCTAAGTAAAAATGATGTTCCATGAAGATATTTTATTTTATTTTCCGTCCATGAAGATATTTTGTACATTTCCTTGTATCAAAAATTTATTTTTGATTAGTAACATGCATTGCTAAGAACTTCATTTGGACAACTTTCAAGGTTACTTCACAATATATTTATTTTTAATTTCATTTCATTTATTTATTTTTGCACCCACAGATTACAGATTTTCAAATAGTTTTATCTCGACCAAATATAATTGTCCTATCCTAACATCAATGAAAAGCTTATTTATTCAGCTTTTAGATCATGTATAAATTCACCATTATGACTGGTTTTGTGGTCCAGGGTTCAATTTTAATGAATTAGTTGATTCAATTAAAACTGATCTGAATTTTTCGTTCATAAATCAGACTCGAGTTCAACTAAATGATTCGCTGACCCTTAAATTCACTGAGGTGAAGATTGTTCAATAAACTTTTAATACAAATTTGATTTCACAAACTGTCAGAAGAAATGCTATTTAAAGTCATACAGTCCACTTTTATGAAACGAAAATGTGTATGGTGAACTTCAGACCTTTGGGGTGGGGGGGTGTCATGTTGTGTATGTGATAACCATAAAACATTAGTAGCCTAATGTAAAAAAAAAAAAAAAAAAAAGGTAGTCCCACGGTAATAAAAATGTCCTACCATATATTCCATATTTGCCGCGGGTGGGAAGACCTGTGAGCGCACGCGGTTGTGATAGTCCAGAATGGCCGTCATCTCTTTACTGGAGATGAAGCGTTTCCGCCGCGCTCGAGGCGCGCTGCTGTCGCTTCTGTTCCTCAGCAGGGCCTCCACAGAAACATCTCTGAGATGAAGCAGCTGTGTCGCGCTGCTCACCGCCACAGATGCTGTGCTGCACGGCAGTGTCCACAACGTGGCGGCAAAGAACAGCTGAACGCAGGCCAAACTCATCATCTGCCTTCCGTCTGGTTGGCTACACGTGCTTTATTTGTGGAAAGAGAATTCAGTGTCAACAATCTCTCACTGTATTAGCCAGTAAAATAAGATCAGGAACAGTACAGTGCCTACTCGAGGGTAAGTAGAGTTTAATCCTGCAATTTCTGTAGACCATTTAGACCATAGTAACCGAATAAACATGTCAACATAAAGATATAATAAGCAGATTACTTGTTTTGTTAGCTAAACTTTTGCAGTTGGCCAAAAATTGCCTAAAGTATCCTTTAATGAGATAACATGAGGTAAAGTGATGAAAATAGTGATAAAACTTATTTTTTTTTATTTTTGTGTGACGTTTAAAAGGCAAAAATGATCAAATTGCCACATATAAAGTGCATTTAAATACATTTATATATAATTGTAAGTTACAAATATCATTTATATTTAAAACTAACATTTTTACAATAAAGGTGACATTAGGTTTAATTCAATTCATTTTATTTCCAGACTCAAGGTCCGTTAGCAAGAAGCACACAATACAGACCAAAAAATACATATTAAAAAAGACAGTTACACCAATAATTTCTCATAGAGGACTGATATTGCACTGCAGTAAGCCTAGGATTTGACAACTGCATTATAATATTATTATATCAATTGTCCAGCCTACAAATTTATACATCAGATTTCTCGTTAAAGCAAGGAATGATTGTACTCTTGCCTTACAGAATAAATCACATCTTGTTTTTTCAGCAAGAGTTATACTGCAAAAACTCATGGTTTAAACAAACTGACAGACATTGCACCCAAATGCACTCAATATTCTTTATAGTATACATGTAAACACCTAAACTTTGGAAAAAAGCAGTGCATCAACAACAAATATCTATCAATATACGATATATGAAAATATATATATTTTTTTCTAATTTAATAATTAAAAAAACACACATAATGGCAATTGAAGAGTAAATTTGAGCATATACTGTACTTATGAATGTATTCCTGTAGTCTGAAGAGAGTGGGGGTCTTCAGCTGGAGTGGTCTTCACAGCACATACCTTCAGCAGTGATTCCAGCACTTTAGCACAGCCTGAAGAAGAGCAGCTGAAAAGATCTCCACTTAAACTCTGGCCTTTGCAAACAACATCTCTGACATGTGTGGCAGCGAACTTTAACTGGGCCAACTCTCTAAGGCCATCTGACGTGAAAGAAAAGCCCTTGTCTCTTTTTCTTCCCCCACAGGGATGTTTCTGAGGTTCAGGAAACAACTTAATGGAAGGTTTTGCTTTTTCAGCACACACTCAGTATGGAAGCTCCAAACAGTCATGCTCTCCAATGGGATTTTAAGATTGATGACTTTTCAACGGTTATTGCTCTTCCTTTCCATTACCTTTGTGATTTTCAAATGTTGTTTTACCACTTTTTGGGCAACTCTCACTTCTGAATTTATCATTTATCTTTCATTGAAAACCAAAGATGTAGGACATAGTAACTAAAATACTGTGCATGTAAAGTAATATTCAAAACTGAATTGCCCATGCTTGTTTATAGTGGCTACATTGGACTCTCTTTAAATCATCTGTGCTTATATTGGACATTTGTAATCTTTTTGTGAGCTTAGGTTGGAGCTGCACTTAGCTGTCCTGGCAAAATATTTCAATAAAATAAGTTGAATAAACACTGGCAAGGATTTTATTAAAGTGAGGGAGTTCTTCTACAAATCAAAGGCCAAATTTGAAAGCATAGCCCAGTCAGCTCATTTTTCCGACTGTTTAGGATTCCAGGAAGGACTTGCAATGAGTAATATCTTCAGTCTCTGGGCAGTGCCAATATACACTGCACAACTTTGACTGGCAATAACTACTGAACAGGGTCATCGAGAGCATCGAGTTACAGATTCCGAAGTATTAATGATATGGGGCAATCCTTTGGAAAACAGCAACCTCAGCATAAACTAAATGTCAGTGAAAGGTCAATAATAACATTGTAACAGGACATTATTTTTTTCAGCTAAAGATCTTGTGTTGTTGCTGTGGGCATCCAATAGCGTGGAACAATACCCCTCAAAATGCTACACCAGTGTCTGTCGGTTTGGGCATTTCTGATGCAAAGAGGTGTCCAAAATTATTGTGTTAAATGACAAGTTTTTAGGTGGAAAGACATTGGAAAGACACAATCTTAATTTCAATGAATAATTTAATACACTAATATTAATACAGCCACAATAAAAGGTCTCAAATGACATTTGAAAATTTAATTTAATTCCTGTATATAACAATATCTTATTTAAAGGGATCATATGATGCTTATTTTGTGTATTTGGTATACCAAAATGTGTTGACATGCAACGTCCAAAAAACACATTATTTTATAAATACTGTACATTATTGTAGGTTCTGCTCTGATTTGCTAACTGAACCAGTACATTGTGATTGGCCGAACACCACAAGCACTCTTTGGAAATGTAACGCTCCTTTCCATAATCCTGAGCTTAATCTTTCAAAATAAATGTAAAGACAGTTAATAATATCCGTAGTTTTACCATTAATTCAAGCCCGAAAGAGGAACAGAGTCGCCTGACAGACACAGTGATGAAGCTCGTATGTGTTTGCAGTACACAAGCCAGGGACGGTTAAGACAGCTGACTCCACTGTGTGACCCTCTCTCTCTCTCTCTCTCTCTCTCTCTCTCTCTCTCTCTCTCTCTCACACACACACACACGACGTGCAAAACTGCATTTGAACAGTCAATAGCAAATACTTAAACTAATAACAAATCATACTTAAAGTAGCTGATTCAAAAGCACCAGCTTGTTGTAGCAAAGTCTATGGAAGTAAAATAATGACTTATGTCTTTGAAACAAAAAAGCATGCCGAATAGCACTATCTGAAAAAATAATGCATTGAATTAACAGTTCTTGCATTTTAATGCCTTGTATTTCCAGGGCTTGCATCTTTAGGTCCTGAAATGTAATATAGTTGTTCGTTTAAGCTGTGAATATTTCAATTAAAAATATTTCACACACTTTTTCATAATAAAAAAATCAATAATTCATATTCACGTTCCAGAATTCACTTCCAAAATATTAAATCGGTTAAAAATACGATGTATAATATTCAACAGGCAAATTTCGGTCCATTTTATTTCACTTTCCAAATTCGCTTCCACAAATTCAGTGGTTAAAATTCGGCAGATAATTCGCCCTTTCACATCAGGGAGCTGCAGGAATAGCAGTAGAGCACAGAGGCATGATCTCTATCTACTGTCAGTCGCTCACCAACAGGTGGTGCAAGCGGCTGTTAAATAAGGCCAAAGCAACAGGTGGATTAAGTAATACAGTTACAAAAACTGATCTGCAGAAATTAAGCAAGCGCTAAGTAGAAGTTTTGATTATCGGGGCATGTGGAAAAGCTGATTGTGCGTATGTTTATTTCAACCTCTTTTCTGTTACCAAGTAAGCAGCATTCAAAGGAGATTATTATGGTGTTTTACCCAACGCTGAATTACAGAACTAACATTACATCTAAGGAAGACATATATTGCTTTCGGTTGTTTAGTTTGCCTAACTTTGTGTCATGGCTTGTGAGTCGCTGTGCTGTAATACTGGGGATCCCCTCACGTCACACTCCAGGATTCCCCAATGACGAGTAATGCTTCTCAGTCAAATAATACTGTGATATAAGACCTCAGATCTCAGAATACATTTTATTGATGATTATGCAAACTATATAGACAGTTAAGCAGATGTAAAATATGAACGAACGCTCAAGGTTTCACGCGGTTTCCCTCAGAAATCTGTTAAAGAAAAGAAAACACGTGGCTCAGCGCACTAACAGTGACAGCGATTTAAAGACAAACTCACATCTTACTGATGATGCAAACTATATACAGACAGATGTGGATATGAACGCAAGTTACGGAACAAGAAAAAGTGCATGTTATATATATAAAATAATTTATTTAATTTATTTAAAAAATAATTAATGAATGAATAAGGGGCCATTCACATATCGCGCCTAATAACCCGTGGAAAAGGCTATGTGCGCCGCTTTCTCCTTTTTTCCAAAGTGCTCGGGCAGAAGCGCTCCTGAGGCTAAGCAACAATGACGCGCTCTCTCCATGAAGACGCGGAAATTTCAGCAAAGGATAAATGGATTTGCAGCACAAAAAAAATCGCTTTCAGTAGCTCTGCTACTAAATTTATTTCAAAATGGCAATCCATTCAAAGGAGATTATAATTGTGCTTTACCCAACGCTGAATTACAGAACTAACATTACATCTAAGGAAGACACATATTGCTTTCGGTTGTTTAGTTTGCCTAACTTTGTGTCATGGCTTGTGCGTCGCTGTGCTGTAATACTGGGGATCCCCTCACGTCACACTCCAGAATTCCCCAATGACGAGTAACGCTTCTCAGTCAATTAATACTGTGATATAAGACCTCAGATCTCAGAATAGATTTTATTGAGGATTATGCAAACTATATACAGGCAAGCAAATGGGATCAAAAAGAATCCAATGCGCTGCATTTTCTTTATAATTGATTTCCATTACCACTGGTCTATAAAGTCGACAGTCACACAAGGATATCAATACCATGATTAGTTTTAACAATATGCAACCAATTTATATTAACATAAAAAAATGAGTTAAAAACAATCTAGGTATATTCTGAAAATGTAAACTGAAGAAATTATTGACGTGCTACCTCACCCAAGGGACCGTCTGACAACTCCACTGACTGGGTTAAAAGGTCCAATGTGTTTTAATTAAAATTCTAAATAACACAGTCAAATTCTTAATCTTGTATTTCTCATAGTGATTTTCTACAGGTGAGATTTTGCCAATACCTCCCTTCATATATTTACAGTATACAATCATTTACATATTAAAGATCCCTGGAAAGGGTTTTCATGTTCCAACAGTTGTAGTACATTGCTAGATACAAGACTGACTTACTAGGGATGGGCGTTTTCCACAAATATCACATTCGACTATTTGAGCTCACAAAAAAAAGAATATTCGAATATTCGTTTATTTAAATTAAGTTTAATGAGTCAGACATTTTTCAGCAACATTTGTTTTCGTCATTTTGAACAAGCTTACACACAATAAGCTTGAACATTACACATCGTGTTTTGTAGCTGAAAACCTTTAACAATGCGTGCAAACAAATAAAAGTACAGATTAAAAGCAAAAAAATAATAATAAGTGAACAAAGAAAAAACGTAAAGCAGCCTGCAGCAATTAGGCTATTGTACACTTAACTTTTAAACTGTCAGCAAATCTTTTTTTCTTTTTTTCTATTCTTTCAAATGTTCTTGTTAAGAAATACGGGCATGTAAACATGATTGGGGGAAAGTCGGCTCCTTAGTCTGTTAACAATAAGGCCAGCCGCGGAGAAAACGCGCTCTGACGGCACAGACGTTGTCGGGACTCACAAATAACGGTGTGCTAAGCGAATAAGTTTTGTGAAGCGCTTCGTGTTTTCGTTTACCACTGAATTGGATCCTCATCTGGTGGAATACATGGAATACATGGCTCCAGCAAGAACTGTTCCCACTCGTCTCGGCTGGACTCTCTGTAATCATCGCTGAAGTACTGGCTCAGCCTTTTCCAGCCTTTTCCTACGAGTTGTTATTGCATCCTCTTCATCGTTGGTGACGGCGGCTGCATCCGCACCACTTGCATCAAGGAAAATGTTCTGATAATGTTCAAATAAAGTTTTTTTTCTTAATTCTCTCATGTTTTCATCGAGAAACCTGAGATGTTTGTGCCGAGGGTCTAGGGCAGACGCGAGAAGAGGAGTTTTCACTGTATTCTCCAAGTTAGCGGTGTTTATTCGTTGCATGAGAGATGCTGCAACAATGTTCTTGAATTCGGTCACTTTCTGTGATTCTCCACGGCATATTTGAAGTACTGTAGAAGACCGCAGTTCTTAGGGGGCGTTCACTTATCGCGTCTTTTGCATGCTCAAGTTCGTTATTTCCAATGTAGGCGCACGGTATGCGCGCTCATAATGGAAGCGACGCGGTCGCGATGCGCACGCGGTGCGACGCGCCCGTTTTTTCCAGGCGCGTCTGAACAGCATCGAGTTAAAAACATCTCAACTTTCAGAATGCCGCAAGCGCACCGCGGGTCATGTGACAAGAACTAAACATTCAGCTTCATCCTTTCCCGTAACAACGTTGAAAGCTCAGCCAAGATGAAGTAACTGCTGATCATAGCTGCTTACTTGGTAACAGCAAAGAGGTTGAAATAAACATACGCACAATCAGCTTTTCCACATGCCCCGATAATCAAAACTTCTACTTAGCGCTTGCTTAATTTCTGCAGATCAGTTTTTGTAACTGTATTACTTAATCCACCTGTTGCTTTGGCCTTTTTAACAGCCGCTTGCACCACCTGTTGGTGAGCGACTGACAGTAGATAGAGATCATGCCTCTGTGCTCTACTGCTATTCCTGCAGCTCCCGGATGTGAAAGGGCGAATTATCTGCCGAATTTTAACCACTGAATTTGTGGAAGCGAATTTGGAAAGTGAAATAAAACGGACCGAAATTTGCCTGTTGAATATTATACATCGTATTTTTAACCGATTTAATATTTTGGAAGTGAATTCTGGAACGTGAATATGAATTATTGATTTTTTAATTATGAAAAGGTGTGTGAAATATTTTTAATTGAAATATTCACAGCTTAAATGAACAACTATATAAAATTTCAGGACCTAACAATGCAAGCCCTGGAAATTCAAGGCATTAAAATGCAAGAACTGTTAATTCAATGCATTATTTTTCAGTTAGTGCTATTCAGCATGCTTTTTTGTTTCAAAGACATAAGTCATTATTTTGCTTCCATAAAAGTCAGAATGTCCTCCACTCATAGGTTCACGAAACAGTCGTTCATAAAATATGTTGCTGTTCTGTTGTAAGTTATCTTAAAGATTCCTAAATGCATCTACTTTTGGAAGACCAAATAAAGTGCTTTTGCTTTCACCAAGATACACACAGCATCTGCCTGACATGGCTGCTTCAACACTAACAGTGGTTACTGAAACCACGGCTTCTTTCTTCGTGTGAACATTTGGGCAGCATTACGCAAATATTTCCATATAGTGATGTAGATATATGGGGGGGGGGGGGGGGGGGGCAGAGACTAAGAATAAAACCAAAGAATATCTCCTTGGTTTTGAGCGTTTAGTCTTTGCAACTTCAGGGATCTTATCTTTGCACAATCTGCTTGTAATACTCCAAAGAGAAAGGAAAACTTGAGATCGCATCATATGATCCCTTTAAACAATAAATCCACCAAAAACAGTCACAGCCTGCAACTCAGAACCATTGGCTACCGTGCAGGGTTTTGCGCCAGTTATTTGCATAGAATTAATGTCTTTTACGCTCTGTCTGCACTTGCTCCATGCCACTGTCAGTCTCACAAACCACTGTGCGAATGTCATTCTTCTAATAGCAAAGTCCAGTTTTTGCTAATAGTCAAAAGTAAAAGAACAGAAAAAGATATTACACTTCTAAATGACAATACTTTAGAATTCCAGATGGTTTTTGGCTGATGTAACATAAAGCCAAAGTACTGAATACAGTTTTAGAAGCAAAATAGTGGAAATAAAATCAACATTCATTTAAAAATATAATAAAGTAGCCTAAAAGCCTTTAATTTAGCTTTCTAACTTTTCATTCAGTGTGTACCTGTATAGTTAAGACTTGGCATCCTCAAAGAAAACTTAAAAAACTCTAAAAAGTAAGCAGTCATCCTAAAACTGCCACGGTTAGCAGGGTCAAAGTTCAGCGAAAGGCCTGTTTGGAAGTCTTTCTGTTGACTTACTATATAGGCAAAAAAGCTGCGACTTGTTCTTTAGACAAACAGATGATGTGACTTCCTAAGATACGTAATGTTGCAACCTTTACGGTTTTGCAAGTTTGGTCATGCCATTGATGAGACGCATATTGTAAACATCTTTCCGTGGTTCAAATGTTTGACAGTTTTATGTGCTAATATGATGAATGCAGAACTCGAAGCTACAGTGAGCCCTTGTGGAGTGTAGCATTTAAAAATAGCTACAGGCATGTCTCTGTCAATTCTATCACATACTTAATAGTGCTGTCATCACACATCAAAGGAGGTGATGAATGTTGAGCAGAGATGTCAAATGAAAAATTCAGTGCATGTAAGCAGCCCTGAAAAACATTAAAGGTATAACCAGCTATAGCTTACTTTAAGCTTAATTCCTCCATGGTTACCTTGACTACATCTCGTTCATGCTTCTCATCTACAAGGCTGAAGTGTCCTTGTGCATTGTGGGATTGAACGAGAGGGAAAAAGTGACTTAAAAAGGTGCACAGCTGTGTCATTATCTCCTCCACAGCAATGGAAAGGGCAGTCAGGTCTTTCTGTGTACGAATCACGTCATTTAGCATAAATCCAGGGTTTCCCTTTCCCTACTGCCACTCCATTTCTCATGTCAGCAGTCCAAACTTTGTTTTGGCAGCCCCGAAAACGAATCTGCTAAGTGATGTAGCTGTTCATGGTGATGGATGGGTTTGAAGGGAATAGAGACGATGGGTCTGTTCTGACCATTGGTTACTGGAATTAAAAAGAAATCACAACACACAGTTTCTCATTACACATTAAATTACCACTAACATATTTACAGCAGATTAACTAATTATGCAGATACAAACTTATACTGGCAGACACTGGATTAAAGCAATGCATATGTTTTGCATTCGCTACAAGTTTAGCTACAGGAAACTATGGGTTTATTTCAAAACTAATTAGCAGTCATAGCAGAAACATATTATCTATGTTAAACCTGTGAGCAAATCACAGATAATATAAGAAAAACATAAGAATTCCTAACATGAATGAGAAAAGAAATAATTTGAATAATGCCCAAAGTGTAGTTCGGTTATAGATCAAATTGTTATGTACTCCTATCATTACAGGGATAGTCGCAACAATTTAAATTCTGTCATCATTTACTTCATTTCTTTGCTGAACACAAAATAATATATTCTAAAGAATGGTTTGCCCATACAATGAAAATCAAAGCTGTGTAAAACAACACTGTACCCCATTCTCTGTCAGTGTATATCTTGTGTGTGTGTATGTGTGTGTGTGTGTGTAAATGGTATCCTCTATGTAATGGGGTCCAAATGCCCCCATAAAACATGAAATCCAGTGTGTGTATGTGTGTTCCACATATGAAAAGAAAGTCATACAGGTTTAAAACAACATGAGAAAGTTTTCATTTTGGGGTGGACTATCCCCTTTAAGAGTTTGTGAGACTTTACCCAATATCGACCAATTATATTTGTCTCATATGTGGGGTTCTCAATGGTTTCATTTGTATAAAGCACGTATGATGTCAAGCTGTAACAGTTCAGATTTACTGTCAGGAATGCTCTGAGGAAGAGCAGACACAGCCATAACTCAGTGAGGCCCCCTTCTGTGAGACAGTGTGAAATGGGTCAGGCTTGGGTGGAACACTTCTAGACAACCAGGCCACAAACAATCTATCTTCCTCTAATATGACATCATCTTGTCTAGACACTTACAAAAGGGTGGTATCTGAAGGGAGTAGAAAAAAAAGTTTGTGTAATCATCTATGTGTTATTACTGTTTTAATGTTAAATTTGCTCAGTTGCTTTATTCAGAAACACACACATACACACAATTAAATGAAATCTCATGCAAATATTTAAATTAATATCTAGGGTATAAATATTTTGAACAATTGTACATTTATAGCTTTTTATATTATGTTTAAATCTAACCACTTCAGCATACTCTTAAAACCCTTTAGTTTTTATATGATTTTAAATAATAAATCTTAAATTAATAGAAAAATTAATTTGGTTTAGGTTCTCCCATAAAATATGTTTTTGTCACACATTTTTAGTTCTGTTCAGATCTCTAGTTCATTAAAATCATGTACGTTTATTCTCTTGACGATTCATAATTGCATCCAAGAGTGTCCAAACTGGATTTAATGATTGAAATAAGGGTCTAAATGCACCTGTACTGTTTCCAGTTGTAATTGCTTCAGAGATTTCCAAATGATTTTTAAATCCATGGCAATCACTTTTAAAACACCAGTATTTAACATCCTGTCAGACTGCTCTGTCTGGCACAATATGAGGAAACGAGAGTGGAGAGTCAGCCTAGCCAAATGGCACAAATACTTGGAAACATTGCCTTTGAATAAATACACTCTTGCCAATATTGAGTGCAACAAGAGCAAGCCTGTGGAACTTTCCAAGTTAATTTCTTAAATCATTCCAAACGTATTATTTTAAAACATTATTGAGAATAGAAAACTGAACATTGTCTGTTCTCTCAAGTGCATCTGTAGATATTTGGGTTCGAAAACAGAGCACATCAAGAATGTGTGCAAAAATGTATTTAATGGGAAGATGTGTTAATTCTTATGTGACAATTTTAAAGTGTCTTTTAGGCTACATTTTTTTCTTTAAAAAAATAAAATAAAAGTAGAGGTTTTTCGTGACTATGTTATAGTGCCACCTATTGGACAGAGAACGCCTAGACCGAGACAAAATTGCTATTAAAGGATACTCACCCATTCTACAAAGTTTTTTTTTATGTAAATATATTTTGATATGTTTTAAAAGAACTATATTTTTTCAAACCGTCCTTATTTAACCAAACATATATTCTGCCGTTTCTGCCATAATCTTATGCAACGACGAAAGATTTTACTTTTCGTGATGATTAATGATGACAGCAGCAACTCACCCGCTACTAGAAGGAAGGTTTTGCTCATGCATATTAATCAGACAGCGCCGACGTGTTCAGTAACCTTCCTATAACGGACGTCTCACTCTTGGATATTTAATGAGGAAATGGCGACGTTTTTTAGTAGTCCTCCAATGGCGAATGCTTGCTCATGAATATTAATCGATAACCCGTCACCAGATTAGGATTCGTAGTAGCGTGATGGTTACTGTTTCCGCATTCAAACACACACAGCAAGCACGCAGAACAACATGGCTGCAGTAGGCAGCTTAGTGAACAGTTTGACTTCTCTTTGGAGACAGCAGTGTGCCCGTACTTGTTTACCGCATTTGTTCGTTTGTATTTCGTTTACAGGATCGATTTTGAAACAGGCGGGCCTTGTGCCGGAGAGCTACTTCAGTAACAGCAGAAATGTTTTAAATCTGTGAGTAGAAGTATACTGTATCAACCTGACCTATAGTTAATAAAACAATGTAAAACTAATTTATTTTAGCTAATATCGATAATATGTTATATAAATGGAATAGCCTTTAAACGATATTAAAAAGCAATGCTTGTTGACATTAACAACTTGCTATGACATTGATGTTTGTCTCCAAAGTCATTTAATTGTTTTCACTTAATTTTTTTAACTTTCAGATATTTTGTGAAAGTTTCTTGGGGATGGACCATTGTTCTACTTCTGCCTTTCATCTTTTACTCCAACCTTTACAATAGAAGCCACACATTTATGTTGAGGCGTCTGACGTCATTACTGGTGGCAACATTCATCTGGTACACCTGCACTGGGACTTTTTTCTACATTGAAGATATTACCGGTTCGTGCTATGCGTCAGACAACAAGCAAGTTATTCATGGTGAGATTACCACAAAGGTGGCGTGCAGGAAGGCCGGATTCATCTGGGAAGGATTTGACATATCGGGACACTCCTTCATCTTGACTTACTCTTCCCTTGTGATTGTGGAGGAAATGGTGCCAATGTTACACATACAACAGAGTCACAGAAACATCTGTCTTGATTGTCTTTATATAGCACTCAATGCGATTGTGGCTATCTGGATATGGATGTTCGGATGCACTTCTGTGTATTTCCATGATATTATTGACAAGGTTATAGGGACGCTGTGTGGGATATTAGGGTGGTACTTGACTTACGTTGTTTGGTACCCAATGCCTTTTTCTCCAGGTCTCCCTCCACAGCAAAAACAACATGCTTAGTGTGAGAACTAAATGCTACCAGTGCACTACAACAAGCTTCACATATCTTTTGTGAGATCAATGACAGGTTACCCATCCAAGTGAGTCGGCCAGAAGCTGGTGTTCCTAAAATGACAATCTGTAATCTGAGAGGTCACATCTGACCCTTATTGTTGCCTTGAAACATTTTGTGGCTTCAGACAGAGCTGGAATAGTAAACCTGACAATAAATATAGCTTATACAGTAGTCTGCTGCTGCTTTCTGTAATAAAAATTTAACCATCAGCTGAGCTGCTTTTTTTACAGTAACAGTTGCTCATGACACTAATATTTTAAATATTTGTAATTGGCCTATATATTGGTTTTAAACAAAAACATGAAATCTGAAAAATGAGGTCGGAGAATTATTGTGTGATGCATTTGTGTATATTATATATTTGCATTGTGTTTTAGTAGGACTATTTTATGTGCTCTTTTGTTCACTCATCATACATGCCATTGTTAGATTAGTCGTTTGTAGTTGTTGTTATTCCTCATGTCACTGATGAATGTTAAGAGTAATCAGTTTGTCAAAGGAAAACTGACACCACCTATTCTTAGAAACCCTAAAGGAACTAAAATATACTGTTTATAATATTATAAGACTGGATTGATGCTTGAGCGATACAGTCAAATAAATATTTGTCTGATTAGAAGTATTTCTTACTGGTTTGAGGATCAATGCAAATTAAATAGATGTAAATTAATTCTAAAATACAAACGGTGGGACATGCTGGTCATGGAGAACAAATCCATTAGTCACGTCATGTGTCAATTAAACATGACTTTAGACAATTATCATTGCAATTATGCTTAATACATCAGTATTCCAAAGAAAGCAAAACGCAACATGTTTTTATGTTGAGATATTGTACTGTATGACAGAGTTCTTGTTAGTATAACACATCACTGAGGTTTTTTTTTTATTCGTTATGGTGTTTGAATGAATAAATAGCTTTGAATTGAGGACCTCTAGATGTTTTGATTTTGTTGTCTCAAGGTAAGACTCTGTAAACCAAATTAAAAGGAACAGTTCATCCAAAAATGAAAATATACTAACTCGCAGGTCATCCAAGATGTAAATGAGTTTGTTTCTTAATTTGAATAAATTTAGCATTATATCAGTTGCCTATCGGTGGTTCTTTTGCAGTGAATGGGTGCCGTCATAATGAGAATCCAAACAGCTGATAAAAGCATCACAATATATATAGTGGATTTACAGCAAAATTTCATTCTTGGCTGAACTATTCCTTTAAATATCTACTAAAATATGTTCTATTTTCTTTCATCCTCTTACACTTCTTCCTGTTTTGGAGCTGCGTAAAAATTTCTGGCACTCTCTGGACAAGTGTTGCAGTTGTTAACACACTTTAACGTGCTTCATGGGGGAAAGGTTGCCCCCCTCTGGTGCCCGCTTAATTGGTACAGCCCGAGCCTCAGTCAATGGAGTTTTAAAACCTCGATGTTGCTAGAATGTGCCTTTTAGAGTAAGGGAGGGGGTTTGTCCTCACAGAGCTGCGGTCGTTACAGCAGTTCAGCATCATCACCGTCTGTGTGCAGCATCTCAGACAGGTGCGGAGACTGAAGACAGAGGCAAAGACTTTTTGAAGTAAGCCAAATTAGATTGAAAACTGAGACCATGACCCAGGGAAAGGTAAGCATTTGGATTTTTTACACTGCTTTCAGATTGTATCATTTGACTTTAATTGCTGGCTATTAACCAAAAGGAAATAGTTTTTTTATTGTCTGTGAATAGTGGTCTGAATGGCTGTAAAAAAGAAATTCATCTATTATAATGTATTTCAACTGCATGAGAAAGCTGCAAAGGTAGAGTCAGAAAAAGTATCAAGTAGACGTTTTGTGTGTTGTAAATACACCTGATTAAACAGATTTCTTTTTATAGTTCTGTTGATTTTTTTATGCGAGAAATCTTTATATTTTCTGTTGACAAGGTTCGTTTTTTAACTCATAGAATTAAATGGATCATGATATACAGGAGGAAAGCATCTTTTAAGGTGCCTTGTGATGTCATTTACCAACAGCAAACTCTCCTATTACAATGAATTAGTCATTGAGAAGGAATGACCAGATCAATTACTCACTCTCTCCATTCTCAACTGAACACACACTTTTGGATGGCATTATGCACACCGATTAACCAATCCATGCACAGTGTAACCATATAAAATATAATAATTCTATAACTATTTTTTATTATTATTATAATTAGCAATATTTCTCTGACAGATGAATAATATTATAAATTAGTGAATAGTAGGTTCTGTAGCAATACAGGCTCCTTTTAAGAACTGTTCAATAATATCTATCTATAATTGTTAATGGAAAGCTAATATATTGCCATTAAGTGCACATATAACACATAAAGTTTCATATTTTTACAGGTTTCAGTGACAAACAAGTCAAACAATGGCTCGGATGTTCAGCCGATGGCCTCAGCTCCTCCAAGTTACGACGAGGCAACTGCTGGTAATACTACTTTTTCCTTAATGAATTTCCTTTTTAAACGGATCTGCACTTTAAAATTATTAGTAAAAGGTAATTTAGGTAGTCCACTTAAAAATGAAAATGCTGTTATCATTTATTCCCCTTCATGTAATTTAAAACTGTATAACAGAAAAGAAGATATTCTGAAGAATGTTCCGTAACCAAACAGTTTTGGGTGCCATGAAATACTATGGAAGTTAATGGGACCTGAAACAATTTTCAAAAAACAATCTTCTATGTTTCAGTGACAGAATGAATAAATGCATACAGGTTTCGAAGGACACAAGGGGGAGTAAAAGATGGCAGAATTTGCATTGTTGGGTGGACTATCCCTTTAATTCAGTAAATCCAAATGTATTCTGGACACTATATACTATATTGATCACCCATGACAGTCACAGTGGATGTTTTAAGTTGAGAAACAAAATGTTTCACATTTTATTTTTATTAGAAGGTGGAAGCCCTTGTCATAGCGGAGCCTATCCTGGAGATAGTGAGATGCTCACCGAATGCAGCTGGGATGACAAAAACATCAGGAGGATATTCATCCGCAAGGTATTGTTGCATTCTGTTTAGCAGTTCTGGGCTGCTGTGGACAATATGGAGTAAATTAATGTCATATTATTTCCTGTAGGTGTACACCATCCTGATGCTCCAGCTATCTGTCACATTAGCCTTTGTGGCAGTTTTCATTTTCTGGTGAGTGTATGAACTGAACAGACGTTCATAATGCATAATTCCTTTTTGTAAGCTTGTTTATCAAGTATGTCTTTTCTTACTTGTAGTGAACCTGTGAAATATTACATACAGGCCAACCCTGGCTGGTACTGGGCATCATAGTAAGTAGACTTTATTATTTTGGGTTGACATTTTAAATGCAAACCTTAAAATTCAGTTTGAATATAGACAGCATATAATACAGTAATTCAGTAACAGTGCAAGTTCCTACTTTATGTGTTGCTATGCACTGTTATCCACTGTGAATGTATAATGGCTTGATTGTCTTGTTCTCCCAACAGTGTGGTGTTTTTTGTCACATATCTGACCCTATCCTGCTGCCGTGGACCCCGGTGAGTCTACTTGTAGAGATACAAATGCATATTAATATAATATAATATAATATAATATAATATAATATAATATAATATAATATAATATAATATAATATAATATAATATAATATAATATAATATAATATAATATAATATAATATAATATAATTTTTTATATTGTTTTCAGCAATAAACTTCTATTTGAGAAGAATTGGCACATTATATACTGTAATATGTGTTCATTTCAATCTTTTATACTTAAAGGAGGCAGTTTCCATGGAATCTGATTCTGCTCATTATTTTTGTGAGTATTAAAAGAACCAAAAGAACCTTATGTCTTTGGTTATTAAACTAGCTATTATTTGAGGAATAGTAGTATTGATCAAGAACAAGCTTATTTCCACATAGAAAAGAAAGTCTTCTTCTGTTTAAACATCAATCTCTCCTCTTCTGTTCTAGACTCTGTCTCTTTCTTACATGACAGCAATGCTCTCCAGGTAAAGTCCCACATTATATGTGAATTATATCTTTTTTACATACACGTTAACAACAGGTGTTAAGCATGTTCTGCATATTTTATGGGTTCATATTCATAATTCATATGTCACAAAATGAATTCAAGTGAAATATTTTTGCATAAAGATGTCAGGTTTTTGATAGGCCTATTTCTTATTTCAATATTCCCCCTCTCTCTAGCTACTACAATACTAAATCTGTCATCATCTGCCTGGGTATCACTGCCTTGGTGTGTCTTGCTATTACTATCTTTAGCTTCCAAACCAAGGTTAGTATTTTTAAAAGCAACACATATTTTCATTTTTGCAATACTTTTAACTGTATTCTAGAGTATATTCCTACTGAACAAATGTTTGTGATTTTACAGATTGACATTACTTCATACCAAGGCGTGCTGTTAGTTTTTTGCACAGTATTGTTAATTTGTGGACTTTTCCTGGCAGTCATCCTGCCCTTTGGATATGTAAGTTAGTAGTTGACTGGTAAATGTATTATTTCTTGTATGTATTATTACTTTAATATTCACAGAAATAAGATTGTACTTCCACTTAAGTTTTTCTTTTTTCTTTAAAGGTTCCATGGTTGCATGCTGTGTACGCTGCCTTGGGAGCAATACTGTTTAGCATGGTAAATAATTTTAAAATAATTTCGACTCAGATCAGTATTAACCGCCGTGAAGCCTGATATATGGTATAGTCAGAATCTGTTTTTGTTTTTTAAATGAAACATTTTTTTAAACCTTTAGACAACCCTTTTAGAGACAGAAAAAAATATGTTTTGTGTTGAGTATTCATTAAATTAGGCTTTTATGGCATGATATGTTGAGAATAAGGAGCTCATACACAAGTTGCTTCAGTCCAGTAAGTGTTCATCTTAATATTACTAACATTATAAAAGTTATTCTTATATTTATACAAATCTGTAAAGATTTCACAGAAGAAGAAAAAAACATTTACTGAAAGGCATTTTACTTGATAAAAAAAAAGTAAACTGTCAATCAGACAAAAGAGGCCTTTGTGTAACAAATATGATAACAGTAGGCTTCATGGGGTTTAATTGTCCATGCATTTATTGATTTCTTTGTTTGAGTAACAGAGTAAAAAGTGGATAATGCACAGTCAGCATATCATTAATGCTAAATAAATACTGATAAGGTTTGTAGGACCCCTACACAACATTATCCCTTGTGTTTGTTCGTAATTATTGTCATTGCATTATTTTAATCTCTCTCTTGTCTTGTAGTTCCTGGCATTTGACACACAGATGCTGATGGGGGAAAAGCAATGCACAATAAGTCCTGAGGAATACATCTTTGCCACCCTCAGCATATACCTGGACGTTGTTTACATCTTCTCTTTCTTTCTCCAGTTGTTTGGAACTCCTGAAAGGCAGTGAATGTGCCGTTAACCTAAAGCTCCAACTGCTCTTCTTTTGTCTCTCTGATCTGAGTGATCATGTCTTTCCAGCATGATATGGATCTTCAGTGCACGCTGTTGTTTAAACTCACCTCAGCTTTGACGATGTGCCACGCGTTAATCCTGTAGCGTGAAGGAGGTCTTGCATATACATTGCTTATGTACACTGGTAAAACTTTACAACTTTACAACTGGTGTCATAGAAAACAAAACAGAAAATATAAAATGCATTGGTGTCAGCTGTGAAACCTCTATGATGTCATTAGCAGTGAAAGTGCATGAAATATTAGAGCATCACACTGAGGTGAAACTGTGTAGTAGGATTTATCCATCAATGTCAATCACATTCCTCTTTGTGT
This sequence comes from Carassius carassius, assembly GCF_963082965.1. NCBI lineage: Eukaryota > Metazoa > Chordata > Actinopteri > Cypriniformes > Cyprinidae > Carassius > Carassius carassius. Next base: position 17,781,566 of record NC_081791.1, on the reverse strand, counting down.
CCGACCCTGCAAAAATTTCATATGATATCACAGCATGAGGACATTTTAACTAACTGAGAAACTTGATATTGTGCTGAATATTTCCATAACAGTGTTAACAAGTTTTTTTGAATAGCTGGCTGGGTTTTAGGAGTGCACCTATGAATCGAAGTAACACTTAATTTGTACAAATTTGATTTAAATAATCAGTGCTTCCATTTGAATTACCTTAATATTTCATAGGAATTTTCTATTTAGATTTTTGCTGCCATTGTAAAGTGAGCTTGATTGAGATATGCTTTTTGAGAATTATTTATTTTGTTTAGGCCTAAGTGTGTTGTTATTTTTTTTCATTCCATAAAGTGTTTATTAATATATTATCATAGCAAAAATCTATTTTTGAAGAAAATGAGTTGTAAATGATTTTGGATGTGTACATAGATTTACAGTGTTCACTAAAAGAGTGCAAAATCATTGTAGCTGGATTTAAACAGAATGCAGTGCTTCATATTATACATTTTTCCCGTTTGTGGCCTTTACAGTATAGAAACATTGTGTGACCAATAAATGGAATTCATTAAAATTTATTGAATATGAAATTATTAAATGACAAGTATGTTTCAGTTATAAATTGGCAAAAAAAAGTAGTGAAAAAGATGTTTTTGAATCCCCCTGAAAACACAAATATAATCCCTTTTATATCTTTGTGTGCAGGTGTGTTAACAACATTATAGACAACACAGTTGTCTCTCTTTTTAATAAAACAACAAGCTTACATTTCATACATGGGGACCTTTTATTTATGTCAACGAGAAAACCAGGATTAATAGACCAGTTTTGTTGTCATTTATGGGGAAAATGTGCATGACGTTTAGAACTCTTTCTGAGACCTCTTAAAGGGGTCATATGATGTGATTTCAAAGTAGAGTGTTACAAGCTCTTGGTGAATAAAGAAGATCTGTGCAAAGACTAAAGTATCAAATCAAAAGAGATATTCTTTATAAAAATGTACACTTGTCCACGCCCCCTGAAACAGCTCGTTCCAACACCCCCCACATGTCTACATCACGATGTGAGAATATTTCAATAAGGCCACCAAGATGTTCACGCAAAGAAAGTAGACGTACCTTTTATTCTCGTTGTAGTATTGTTGTTGCCGCCGCCATGTCGTATAGACGCTGTGTGTTTCACTGTGAAAGCGAAACTACTTTGTTTGGCCTTAAAAAGAGAAGAGATATCTGCTTCGTCATGCTTGGAGCTGATCTGTGCTGGTTGCTGAGGAAATACATTAACTTTGCACTGTGGATCGCCGAATCGGCTTTCACCATGGACGAAGTGGCGTCCAGCCCGGGGTCGTCACATGTGGTTGCTGCAAGCTCCTTCGTAGAATCCGCCTGCTGCACCGTTCTCAAGCTGCCCACCTCTGCTCATTCAAGCCATCCGCGGCTCACTCTAGGCCTCCAGCCTCTGCTCACTCAAGGCCACGATGTGTGACATTGTTCGGTTGAGAAAGCAAAGCTACTTTGTTTTTGCCTTCCAAAAGAAAACACGACTAGAAATCATGTTTTATGTTTATGTCTCGTCGCTCTGGCCATGCATGGCTTCACAATATGTTAAGAGGCATAACATTTCCATCTCACACTTAAGGCATTTGGCCAATCACAACACGCTGGATAGCTGGCCAATCAAAGCACACCTCGCTTTTCAGAGAGATTAGCCTTGTGAAAATCTGTTTCAGAAAGGCAGGGCATAGAGGAGAAACAATAATGTACAGTATGTGGAAAATAATTTTTTTAACCTTAAACTACATTTTATCACACCAAATACACAAAATAATGTTATTTTTAGCACCATCATATGACCCCATTAATAAATTTGTAGACACGCAATTTTAAAGCTGCAGTCCGTAACTTAATATAATTCTGATCTGAAATCAACATTTTAGCAAGTACATAATCAGCCAGTAGAAACTATCGCCTTACTTTAGTGTGATTCACAATGGTTATCTTATAATAATGTTTTCTAATTTGAGAGGTATGGGTAGGTTTTCGTGGAAAATTTGAGCATGGCACTGCGTCATTACGTCAAGTCTGTCAATGGATCCTGCAGGTGGCAGATCGTTTATAGCCAGATCATTTATATTTCTCAAAGCAGCTAATTAATTTTATCATTTTGATGGCAGATTGTAAATCCAGAAAGGATTATGTGTTTATGAAACACACGTGAATGAAAGTCAATTATATTCCAGTTTTAAATGTGCTACTGATTACAGATAGCCTGGGATTACACAAGATTTGTATTCTAAAGAAAACCAGTTCGAAGGGAGCATAATTTGCTTTTTGTTAAATTAATTTCTTAATATGAAATTTGAATGGTATGACAATTAGATATTTGTCTTTACAGAAATTGAAATCTACACGCTAATATACTCATAGGCATGCAATGCTGATGTTGTTAACATTAATAATTTGAGAATAAAGTATTACAGTGATAATAATTTGTATGGTTTGATGTGATATGAGCTAACCGACAATTTGTGGTGCAATTTATTGTAATGCTTTTTTCCTCCGTTGGACAAAACACACATGGCAGACTTGTTACTTTCTTGTTCAGATGACAATATATGGTGAAAATTCTTATTTGAGTCATATATTTCCAAGACGCAGGCTAGAATCTGTGAATACGAAGTACAGTAAATATCCACATTGATGTGGTGACTGCCTGCCACACATACTCTTCAGAATATTAAGCCCCTTTCACACTGCACGTTGGAGCCAGAAAATTGCCGGAACATTGCCTGGTCCCCTTCTGTGTGAAAGCAAACACGTCACGGCCCGGGATTGATTCTGGGATTGAACCCAGGTCGGGGACCTATCATTGCCGGGTTCAGTCCCAGAATGAGCGCTGTGTGAACAAAAGCCAGAACTAATGCTGTAAAGGGTGTTTCGTAGTAATGACGCACGTTATCGTGCAATTCTTTTACCAGGTGTTTTGAAGGCAGATCAACATTCGCGACGAAACAAATATGTGCAAACTGTAATGAAGCAGAGATCAGTTAGTTCCTCACTTTCCACGCTGACGCTGAGATCGTTTGTCAGCTTAAGTGAAAGTTAACGTGCCTAGCGTTTTCGACTCGTACATTACATGTCACACCCTGATGTCACGTGTCTTTATGGGATCTTTACGGGTTGTGTGTGAAAGCACGCACATATCCCGGGTAATCACTGGCAGTGTGAAAGTGCAAAATCTAGTGACCCGGGAACAATTGCCATGACACATTAGTATTTTCCGGAATCACAGTGTGAAAGGGGCTATATACTCTTCAGAACATTAGATTCATCCGCGTCGGAGCACAACCCACGCAAGGAAGATAACTCCGCGAACAGCTGCGATTGCAGGTTTTCAAACAGAGATGGCAACAAAGAGGCAAAATTTACGGACTGCAGCTTTAAGTAAAGATAGAAAGACGGTTGAATGAACGATGTGTGACTGGCTCATAAAACACAAACATTTATTTATCGCCACCTACTGACATAACATTGTAACCTGCAGAGAGAGCCACTGAACGAATCACTAAATGATTAAAACTATTGGAGTCACTGAGAATAACCAACCCCCTCTACTATAACATTGTATTTAAAGTTAAACCATATATAAATGCACTGAAACACTTTGCACTTGATCCCACCATTCCTCTTTCAAAACACTGCGCACTGATGACGCTCTTCCGCTCAGCTCAACCAATGGGAAAGCGCGGTTTTAACATGTGGGCTTCGGCCATGTTCTGCTTTTAAATAAGGAAGAAGCGGGAGGCGTTAAAGCAACTTTGTGTACTCAATATCTCATTCACAGAATCGCTCACAGCTTCTGAGAAATTCGAGTCAGTAAGGAAAAAATATCCACAACAGATGCTAACACACGCGCGCAGCTGTTTGGAGCCCGGTGCACTTCAGATGTAATTATTGCTGGGCTGGTATCTCGCGTGTTAGCTGGTTGAGCTAAAGATCAGCGGTGTGGGTTTATCTGAACTAGTTTAGTCGTGTTTAAGTCAAGGATTTAGTTGACTTTTATCTAACAAAGCTGGTTAGCAGTGGCTCGCGGATGAAGGACAGAGGGAGCCCGCGTTTGGGACTGCGCTGACAGCCCGAAAGACTTGACTTACCCGCTAGAATCGAGAGTTTCAGTCTTTCATTATGTTTAATAAGTTCTACGAGTGGATCGGAACCGGGATCGCCAGTCTGCGAAACGGTGCTCCAGCTGATGGGGTTCAAACCGGTTCCGTGAGAGTGGATCATGAACGGAAATCACAGAGAAAGAGACCACTAGACTGGTAACAAGAATTGTTTACATGTGCACATAACTGTAAGGGCTTTACGTGTAAGTCCAAGAACTGTTCTTTTATTTATTGTTTGGGCTTACAAATGAAAGTTTAGGTCTTTAAACGGGGTTTTGAGTCCTTATGTTTTGGTTCGGTCATTAAAGCGCGAAATGTTTTGATAGCGTGACGTCAGAAACGCGTACCCGTCTGGAGCTTTTTCTTTATTTTGTGTTATTTTTTCTTTTCTTTTGTCGTTTATTGTAATGTATGAAACCATATTGTTTTCCCGAGTATATTTGCGCGTTTGCTGCTTCAATAAAACAACTGAGCAACCTTTAACAAGTTGATATCATGATGTTCTATTCAGTTATTTTTGTTCATTATGAATACATTTTATTTTTATATAAGTGTTAATAATGAACAATTTTATTTTTCAAATATTTATCACACGTTCATTTATACTGAAATAGCTGTCTCGATTTTGAATGTTCTTCTAGTTTGGAAGATGGAGATTCAGTTGATCAGGAGGAGAGAGTGGTGAAGAAATTCAGAATGGGTAAATAAAATCATTATGAACACATGATCAAAACTAATTTATGCCAATTACAATAACATTTTGTTTCTTGTTCTCCAGGAGATATTATGGATACAGTGAAAAATGCAGCCGAAGGAGTGAAGACCCATGGTTCGAGTGTTGCATACTGGGTAAAGAACAGTGTCATACCTGCCCCGGGGAACATGCTGCCATCATCACCGGGTCCACCTCAAACCACAATACCATCAGAACCTGCAGCCAATTCTGCTACATCAGCATCTTTGAGGGTGGAAAACAAGGTACTTTTTTGCTAATTAAGGTCTTAGTGGGTTTACTTGAGATCAGCTATAACAGAAGAGCAAAAACTGTCATGCAGTCTAATTCATTTTGTCTGTGCTATACATGTTCTGCTTTTTCGTAAAGTTTGGGGATCGGTCACGTGATATACTTGAAGTCACATTTGTAGCTCCATCTAGTTCAGTTGACTGGAGGACTGTCACAAAATCAGGTAAGGATAAAAACAGCTAAAGTTTTTTTTTTTTTTTTTTTTTCTTTCTGCCAAAAACATATGCTGACATAGTCTTTTTCGTTTTGACAGATTCCTTCTGGACTGAAGAGTCAGTGACGATATCAAAAGCGAGCAGAAGACAAGTTTGTATGGCCCATCCACCCCATGAGACACACAAAGCTAACGGACACTCTGTTAACTTAACCCCTTCTTCCACTCCAAAACCTTCCCCCTCTCCCCGCTTGGGCAGATCCCTGTACCACCGACCACAAAGGTTAAGTTAAATCTAAACTATTCATGATATTTATGTTAGAATGATTTTAGGGGTTTGTAAAAATCATTTGTTGATGGGTATTGTTCTGTAAATTGTTCTGGTTTGAAAGAGTGTAATAAATGCAAGGCAATGAAACTGAAAGGAAATTTGTTTCTGTTGTAGCTTTTTGTCATCATCTGAGACCAGTTCAGGAAAAGCCACTAGCCTGTATGAGAAGACCTTTCCCATCCGAGTGGTCCAGAGTCCTTCACATGGCAGCTCAAACCGCCTCCTCCGGGCCAGAGCACGCTGTACAGCACAGGAGGTTAGACACACATTGGACTGGTTTGCTTAATAAACCAATATTTCATGGCATAAAAAAATGGTACTTCTTTGGACATAGGACTGCACAATAAGTTTCTTATAAACAAATAACAAGGGATACGGTTTAAATAATGTGAGGCAGTATGTTTCAAAGTGAAGAGAACTGTTTTTATTAACACGTTCAGGTTGTGATATTTTCATTTAATAGTAGTAAAAATAAATGTTATTACTATTGTTGTGTAGTCATATTGATATGTACGGTAATCGTAATTTGGGCCAAATTATGTATCCCTACAAACTAGTACAGTAAAAAAAAAGTATAGGAAATTTGGATATTGTGGTTTTATTTATTAATTTATAAAAATAAAAAAAATTGTGATTTCAAATTTTTCCACTAATTGTGCAGCCCTAATTATACTTTTCTTTTATTGTTTTTAAAGTCGGTGCGTGAGGAAGAAAAGGAGGTTTACAGGCAGCTCCTAGCTGTGGTGTCTGGTGGCCAGTCGACCTTCCTTCACGATGGAAGTTCTCACTCCAGCATTCGCTCGCATCGAGATTTGTGAGTGTCTGTGTCATGCTACTTTAAAATGTGTGTTCTTTGTGTCTGTGACTAAACCTGAGCTGTTTAAAGGGATAGTTTATCCAAAATTGAACATTGTGTCATTCTGTTGCTCACTTTCATATCATTTCAAGCCCATAAGACTTCCTTTCATTGTCAGAACACAAATTTACTTTTTCAATATAGATTTGTTTTTGTATTCTCTCATGCTTATTGTCCATCCACTGAAAGTGTGTAGTCCGTGTAAGATCATAATCCAAGTCTTCTGGAGACAGTTACTTTATATTATTTAATTTAGGCTTTTATTCACATATAAATATTAATCAGCACAAATGCTTAGAACTTATTAAAAATAGTGAAGACAGAAGGCACAACTGTGCTTACTTGACATGCAAGAACATCTTGTTGGTTCTTGCGGAAGCACAAACTTGACTTTTGATCTTCCGTTTACCATATAAACTACATTTGTATGGATTGTTTACAATGTCTTCATGAACTTTCTAAAGTTTCTGTGTGAAATTGGCTTTAAATGTGGGACAGATGTTTTTGAAGATGAGCAAGGGTTATGGATTTGGCTCAACATAAGGGTAGTTGATGACAGAATTTTGATTTTTGATCATTTTTAATGGTTTCTCGTATTTACAGTGAAACTTTTGGCCTCATTTCAGCTCCAGCTTCCTGTCGTCCAGTCGTAGTCGTCTTCATTCTGTCTCTCCAACAAGCTCCTGTGCTGGAGTGCCGTCCTACGGGTTGTCCAGTCTGCCGCCCAGCCCCCAGCCTGGGTCCAGCCAGGCGTCCAGTGCCCTGCCCAGTCCTGGTGCGTCTCCCAGCATTCCAGAGCCTCAGCTATGGGCCCATGACCTTGAGCCCAGCGCAAAAGAACCAGCTGTTCTCTCAGCTCCATCACCAGCTGCCCTTCAGGATACCTCCTCTCAGGACACACAGTCATCAGGTGAGTCTTCTTTCTATCTTTCTTTCTTTCTTTCTTTCTTGTTCATGTTTGTAATGTAATTCTGGCTTTAAGGTTGTCTTAATGTGTTGTTTCACTTTCTGTAGCTCATGATGGAGATTCAGTAATTTTTGTAAAGGAGAAGCAGGGCAAGAAGCGTGAAAGCTCATGGTAGGAGAACATTGAGTTTCATTTTTTCATCCTTTTTTTTTTAATTATTACTTATTTTTTTAATACATAACCCTATCTTGCCCTTTCTAGTGTGCCGTGCTTCCAGGCTGAAATGTGGATCAAAGAACTGTGAGTACTTGTTTTCTCTTGTCTGATATGTACCAGTATCAGTGCTTTAAGTTTGGTGAAGTGACTAGCTTCTGATATCGCCTGCCTTTGCTGTGTATTGTCAGGACTAGCCTCTATGACTCTCGAGCTCGGGAGCGACGGAGGTTGATTGAAGAGCAGGAGGCTCTGGCCTCTCAGCTGCTGCGCCAGGTGAGTACGTTTTCCCTCTTTTCATGTTACACCTGCATTTTATGTGACTAACCATTCATGCTCTCATTTGTGCCATCAGCGCCTCTCTGGAGAGGGTCGAGCCATCCCAGCGAGTGTTGAGCTAAAGGTTCGAGTCCCTCTAGAGAAGGAGGTTCCTGTTGCTGCTGTTATCCAAAAGCCTCAGCCTATTAAAGATGAGCCAGAATTCCCAGAGTTAACAGAGGTTAGTGCTCCTAAAGGGAGAGTTGAAAATTGTCACCTTTTACTGACCCTCATGTAGGGCTGGGCGATATGACCAAAAAAAGATCCAAATAATTTTTTTATATCAGCTGATATCAATAATTATAATGATAAATGTCAAATCTTTATTTTTCAAATTTAAAGCCAGATGTTTGCTCCAAAGTGAAAGTAATTTTAATTTTCCTTAAACTAAATTAATTTATTTTTTCTGCATGTTCTAATGAGTGATATTGTTTCAAATCAAGAAACAGGTTTCTGTTGCCTGATAATATTAATAATAATATTACTTTTTTTGTCTATTTTTTTGTTCTCATTTGATAGTAGTAGTAGCTTGTTAAAAAGCACAGTTAAAACCACACATAGCATCTCAATACCATGATAAAAATATAACTATAAGGTTTTTATGTATTAAAAGCAGTGCTCTAAATACATTTAGTATAAATGCATGTCTGCATTAATAATATTATACAATTCGATATGGATACCCACAATTCTGACACAATACAACAGTGCATTAAAAGTTACTACAGTAAATATTTGGTCAATTATGGTGATTTGTAGACTGAAAAGTTTTGTTGCACAAAACTTTTTTCCTTTTTGTCAGCTCTGTTTCATCTGGATTTAAACTAGTTTAAATCACAGAATCATTTGTGTTCTACGATGTATTCAAGCACTGGATCTCACAGCGCTGTTTAGTGCTCATGTGACCCAGATTTATCAGCGAGTAAACACATCTGCTCTAAGCTAGTGCTGCGCTGCTATTTGTACTTTGAATGGAGCAGATAAATGGTCCATGAGGCATGGTTTAAATAAGGGTTGTGACAGTGAGAATTTTCCCACCGGTTAATCGAGGTGTGATAACACCGGTAATCACCAATGCACATTTTACTTTCACTTTTGAATTGGCGTCAATTGCTTGAATGCAACAACAAAATACAAAGTCAAACTCAATTTAGCCTATGCATATTTAAAACATATAACTTTTATGTTTTAAATATGCATACGATTTACGATGCTTAAAAAAATTCTAACTGACCCTCTGATGTCACATGGACTACTTTGAAGATGTTTTCTTACCTTTCTGGACATGGACAGTATACCGTACACAGCTTCAATGGAAGGACTGAGAGCTCTCGGACTAAATCTAAAATATCTTAAACTGTGTTCCGAGGATGAACGGAGGTCTTACGGGTTTGGAACGACATGAGGGTGAGTTATTAATGACATAATTTTCATTTTTGGCTGAACTAACCCTTTAACAAAACGAGTAAGAAAGCTTGGAGGCACGGCATACACCTTGATGTCAAATAAAATCAATAAATGACACAAATTTTAAATAAAGTAAAAATCAGCAAACGGCGTGGAACCAATTAAATAAGAAAATAATGTTTAAAAAAACTTCCAAAATCACCTTAAATAATCACCTTAAATATTGCCAAACAGCTCTTTTGCATTTTGTTTTAATTTCGTCTTGTCTGTCTCACCTCGCTCTTCTTGTCAGTCAGCTCTCCTCACTGGATAAATGAATTCTGATCTGTGATGTGACTGTCGTTCAACACGCTGCATTGAGCAGCTGCGTTCAGTTTTTAATTGTAGTGTCTGTTCTTTTACTGAACTAAATTATTTTTATTATTACAAAATAAAAATCAAAACAACGGTGTGGCGGCTTAACACCCGTATCACCGTCAACAGTCTATCACAGCAAGCCTAGTTTAAATGGGTAGTGTTGTTGTGTTTTCCGCTTTTGGTGTATAAACATTACATTGAACACTTATCGACCTCCTGTTATCGTTTTATCGAGGAACATTATATCATGGTAATTGCTTCTATCGATTTATCGCCCATCACTTCCATCATGTCATTCCAAACTTGAATAACTGCCTTTCTTCTGCTGAATATAAAAGTATTTAGTGGTGTGTTTACTGCTCATGGTGCTCACAGGATATGGAGAAGGAGGTGAGCAGAGCTCTGAGAGGTGGCAGTCAGGATGAGGTTCTCAGCGAAGGCTTCCGCCTCACCATCACCAGAAAGGACCTTCAGACGCTCAACCACCTCAACTGGCTCAATGATGAGGTCAGAGCTTTATTACATCATTCAGGTCTCTGTTTAAACCTGCCAGTAAATGGATTCTGAACAGTCTCTTCTTAATCATTTTGTGTCATGTGTTGCCATAATTATCAGTTTGTCAATGACTTGAGGTCCTGACTGATGTATTTCCTCCATTTCAGGTTATTAATTTCTACATGAACCTGCTGGTGGAGCGCAGTAAGCAGCCCAACCTGCCCTCCGCTTACACCTTCAACACCTTCTTCTTTCCCAAGCTGCGGAGCTCCGGTTACAACGCTGTCCGCCGCTGGACCAAGAAAGTGGACATCTTTTCTGTAGACATCATATTGGTGCCTGTCCACCTGGGGGTGCACTGGTGCCTGTCTGTAAGTGGCGAACCAGCACCAAGGTCACATTGAAGCATTGCTTTCTTTCCTGACATTTACAAGTAATTCAGAATAGTATTATAATACATTTCAGTCAGTTTAATAAAGGAATGAATAATTCAGATAGATTTGCTATTAAGTCAGGAGTAGCATTGTTTAAAATTGTTCTCATTTCTTTTTCCTTTTGATAGGTGGTGGATTTTCGTAAGAAAAGCATCACTTACTTTGATTCAATGGGAGGAAACAACGACGAGGCCTGCAGGATATTATTGTAAGTGCTGCTTGAGGATGACATGATGAAACGGATCTGCAAGAAGTGCCTTTTTAAAATGAGTCACATGATAACCCATTAAGAAATAAACGGAATAAATTATGCATGATTAGAACTTGTCAAAAGTCTCTTAATTGTGTCTCTGCATAACAGAAAATATCTGAAACAAGAAAGTGAAGACAAGAAGGGGCATAACTTTGATACCTCAGAATGGACTCTAAAAAGTAAAAGACCCAATGTGAGTTTTCCAGCATAAGCATTATGTAGGGCTTAAATTGACCCAAATAGCTCCAGGATCATCTCAAGGTTTTTGTCTTCCGAATCCTTAGGAGGTTCCTCAGCAAATGAATGGAAGTGATTGTGGAATGTTCACATGCAAATATGCTGAGTACATCACCAAAGACCGGCCAATCACATTCACACAGGTGAGCGTCAGTTGCGTAGATTTTGAAATAAATTATTGGTTGGTCACACTTTTAATTTGAACTTTTCTTTCATTTCTAAAACAGAAACACATGCCCTATTTCAGAAGACGAATGGTATGGGAGATTCTGAACCAGAAACTGTTGTGATTGGATGATTCTTTTGTATAGAACATATTTTATTTGGCTTCTGTGCACTTCAGGAACCCTGAAACAAATGCGGGATGCCCTTTATCACCGGTCGTTTCTATGCTGTCTAAATGATACTTGGGAAGTCCTCATGCAACTAAGTGGGACACTGTCTCAGCCTTTAAGAGTCAGGGCAATGGTTTTCTGCCCCTTTATAGTTCCCTATAACTTGATATGCTTTTGCTTTGTCAGCAGATGTTGTTTGACTGACTATGGAAGGATGTTATTTTCATATTTTCAGTCTTTTCTTGTGCTGCCATTCTATTGCAGTAGCTGTCAAAATAAGGCCTGTCTTAAGATGGTTTCAAATGATCATTTGTGTTAATTGGCAGGGAGTGTGCTTGATCTCAAATCATCAGAAGTCATAAATGTTGCAGTAATATGATGAGTGAGATTTACATTGATGTCTTTTCACTCTAGGACTAGTAAAATAGCTGGAACTGACGATCACAGACTCAGTGGTTTTCTAATGAAAAACAGCAGTTTACTTAATATTTGTGATCTTTGATACCTGTATGTTTTATACAGATGCGGTCAAGATAATTAACTATAAAAATATTTTAAGTACGAAAGACTCCATTAGTCTTTTTTTTGGAAAGACAATTTTTTAAAACTTAAGTGAGTTTTGTGGTTCTTTTTTTTTTTTCCTAGTGATGATGAAACACAAGAACACAAATGTGCTGCAATGCTTTTGACTTCAGTATGTTATGGGATGGAGTTCTGCCTTTACAGGCATGTTTATTTTTATTTTATTTTTTTATCAGTATTTGGTGGCTTTGTAATAACTTGGGAGTCTTACGATCATTTCAGTCATCTCAGACAGGCTGCACTTAACATTTATTTGCCTTTTCACAACCCAGCAGTGTCAAATGTCTTGTTTTTTTCTGTTCTTACTTGAGGTTACTCTGTTCTTCCATTTGTGTAAGAGAAAACTATTTTTGGCAACTGTTTCTAGATTTTTCCCCCCCTTGCAGGATATTGACAATTATTGTATATACAGTGACTATACGGTAAAACTGAAGACATATTTAATACTCATTTTGTATCTTTTATTATCTGTTTTTTGTATGAGGAACAGATCTTACTGGAAATAAATTCCTGAGCTTATGTGTGTATCGGACGATAATTGAAATAATTTCAAATGAATCCTTGTTTGAGTCATGTCTCTCAAGCTAACGTTGTCTTAAATGTGGAAATTGGAAAGTTATTTGGTTAAATTCCAGGTATGTTTTCTTAAATACGAAATTCTTTCTGATAAAATTGTAAACAATACCGTGTAGACTGATTGCTACCAATAACTATTTTGTTAGAAGTTTGAATCGATTCGTGCCATGATTCGCTAAATAAGACTACATCTTAATTTGAGTGCACTCGGTATATATTAATTTGTTTGTTTATATTATATATATATATATATGCTGTAAAAAATACAATACAGCCCTATTAAAAACCGGTAATTTTGTTTAAAATATTCTTAAAAGAACCGGCTCATAGATTTGCGCTGTAGGTTTTTGATTCGATAATTTGAACCACGTGAATCGCTCGTGTTCTTGAATCAGACTAAACGCGACCTCGCCTTCTCTACGTCGATGTGGTTTCGAACTCAATCACAAAATTGTAACACTTAGTTTGATTATGTGGCATGTGATATAAGTCCTATTAATTGTTTCTGAAGAGACATCGCTAACGAGACCGTATAATCCTTCTTTATCCTAATACCTTTTAGATTATAGTATTCAATTTAATTTCATACATCACTGAACTGTTGTCTTGCTCAGCGAATTTACATGTAGGCTACATTTCAGCATGTTGGATTTATATTATGCACAGAGCACAACACAAATAATCACTATTCGAGTCTCAGAATCTTTTATCTCAGAAGGAAGGAAACTGAGGGAGTGCTCCACTAATAAGGGAAAAACTCTCTTGGTTTTCATTACATTGCCAATGCGTAAAAGAAAAGACATAATCCATATGTATGAAGAGGCAAGACAAAACTATAGACATGAAAACAAAGCCATACAAAATTGTTTATCATCCAAATAGCTTCTCTTTGAAATTTTCTTTAAAACAATGATCTTCAAATACAAAAATAAATCTCAACATATAAACAGAGCATAACCTAACTTACAAGATAAAGCAGCATTTTGGAAGAGATAAAAAATGACTATTTTGTGTGGGGATATGAGGTCTTGGTTTCTGAATTCAGTCTTGTCTTGTCTAGACCAACTTGCTCTAAACAATGAGTGCATTTAGTACGCTCTTCGATACAGCACATTTTTCTGCAGATCTATCAAAACAACTTAGCTGCTGGTTTCAGCAGGTTCCTCAGGATTTCCTTAAATCGATATTCAAGAAAAATGCAGCAAGATCTTTGCAAAAACAGTTTTTTTATGTACAAAATTCCTTTTGCAGCAGACAGTTCAAAAGCAGTGAACAAAATCTTTGAAGAATTTTACAAAAAGATTCAATCAATTTAAAACGACACATGGTGCTGTAACATCATAGTTGTTTCATTCTGGCTTTGCAGAACGTTTTAGAAAATAAAGTTGCAGAAAAATATTTCTCAAAGTGTGTTGGAGTGTGTTGGAGTGTGTGTGTGTGCATGTGAGTCTTTGTGTTTAAAAAAAAAAGCTTACTTTGCTTTTTGTGAACTTTTATGACGTCTTGTAGTCATAGCTTTCTCCCTCCAAGACTTTCATTTACTAAAATAGGTTTAGCTTCATTATCGGTTGGCCTTCTCCAAGAAAAAAAAAATAAAGTCACAAAAATGTCTGCATTCTTCCATTGGAAAGAGACACGCTTCTCAGTTCCTTTTCACAATGTCCGTTTGTTTTTATGTCAAGAGAGGGGTTTCAGTATCCTCCATCACTCCTATGAATGTACTAAAATAAGAGAAAGATAGATATTAGAGGAGGAAAAGAAGCTTATAACATGAGTTACTCATCCATCTAGTTCAGAAGAACTGATTTGATCATTTTTTGGATACAGAAGATATGCCAATACAACATCATGAACATATTTTCTTATGGATGAATGTTGTTTTCAAGATATCTTTTCTATTACAGACCACAAGATTTCCGAAGCAACAGGAAGTAGCCCGCCTCCTCTTCACTTGCCATGCTGGTAGGAGTATGTTGTGTGGTCTGTGGGTGTCTCTATGGCAACCTGCTGCTGTTGGACGCTATTTTCCTGCAGTGGCATGAGGTCAACATTACTGACAACACATCACAGTCAATCAGGCTTTGAAACACTAGGAATAATTCAGCATGCAAGGGTTTGGTACCTCGGCTGTAACGCTTGAAGGAGGCACTTGGGCATATTGTGGTATGTAGGTCCCTTGCATAGCTGTGTTTGCAGGCATATACTGAGGACATATGGACACATGTTGACAAATGTGTGATATTCACAGATATAGTGTACATTAGACAAATATACTAGACGGATGAACTTCTTGCTCATATGGTTATTCATAATTCTTGTAATTCCATATATAACAATTTCTATCAAAACTAGGGCTGCACGATATTGTTAAAAACTGACAGGAATCATTTGTTCTTCTGTGATGTATATTGCACAATGAAAAAATTATGGAATTTTCAGCGGATGATTTTAATAGCTAGATTTGGATTTTGGAATCAATCATTCTTTAATGATTGGGATGATTTGAAATAAAGTTGGGTCTGCATACAAAATAACATTTTGATAATAAAATTTTAATTTGAGAATTTTTTGAGTGTGAATCATTCTTTTAGGCTGAACAATTCGGGGAAAAAATACAAATATATAATTTAATTTAATTTAATTAATTTAATTTTCATAGTCCCTATAATCACTGTTTTTGTATATTTTATAGTACACTGTAAAAATACAATGCTAACAGTTATGTCTCAATTTCTTTTCATTTTCAAACCTAAATCTGTCCAACTGTTCTTATTTGCACTGCATATTTTGCAATATTGAATTTATATTCTTATATCGTGCAGCCCTAAAACTAACACAAATATTAAAAACTGAAACCAAACTGACATTTTCATGACACCAAAACATAAGATAAAATATAATTGCAATAAAATTCAAATACAATTACACATTTTTGATACATGGTAATATTATAAAACCTGTCACCAGAAATGAAAGGCAGTTAAGTATTTAAAATGCTAACAGTTAGCATATGAATTCTGGTAGCCCCAAAATACTGAAACTAAAATAAAAATGTAATAATGTGAAACTAGAAAACAAAACAAAAAATACAAATAAAATTAACAATGAAAACCAAAACTAAATAGAATAGACAAATAGAAAAAACTAAAAACTAATTTACTGCCAGTCGTAAAATATTAGACTAAGACATTATTTGTTTCAAGACATTTGTAATGAATTTTCTGTGGGATCTGTGGGGGACGTACCGTGCCTGTGCTGCCCAGGGTTAGATGGCTGAGCTGCTGTGTGAGAGGCCCTATTATAGTAGTGGGATGGATGGTCATGGTGTTGTCCACTGTGGGCGTGAGGACGGTACCCTGCGCACAGAAAAGAAAGAAAGTTAGACGAGCAAAAGTGCTTTAGGAAAAAGAGCAGTGCTTTTACTGCAACTTACAGCGGGCTGCATGAGGTAAGACTGGTGATGTATCCAGGAGGGATTGTGTACCTGACATCAAAACGAGACACATTTTAAACTTCGATTTGTGTTGCTACTCTATATGATTCAGATCTATTTAAACCTAATAAGCTAGAAAGAATGTCAAGATTTGTCCATAAACAAGAACTTAAATTCCTCATATATAATAACTGTACATGTTCAAAAGAGTTGAAATATTGAGCAGTAGTATGACTCTTGCTAAACAAATGGCTTCTCTGTACCTGGTAGGTGGATACAGGTGAGTGCATGTAGGGAGAGAGAGAAGTCTGAGCGATAATTCTGTTAGGAGCGATGCTGTAGGAAGGAGAGTAAAACCTGCAGGGGGCGACAAACACATCTGTTTTTTAAGAAAGCGCTGTAGCCATGCAGCGTCATAATTAAAAGCACAATGTACAACATTTCTCGAGTAATAATTTCTGAACCCACCCATTTTGTAAAGCAGGAGTAGGGTCATATGTTAGCGTCATCCCGCCCTGTATGTGTGAGAGAACGAGAGAGTGACAGTTGAATTAAAACTTGTGATTGAAATCAACATGAAAAAAAAAAAAAGCAGATCTCTCACAGTCTCGCCCTCTCTCTGCCACTGCCGCCCATTCTGGTGATATTTCCCCTGATTCTGACGTTTTTTCTGTCCCCCATCCGCAAATTTACACAGCAAGGGTTCTGTAGACACTTCATGAAAACATATCACTCATTATTTATTTGTCATAACCATCTGGTCAATATGAAAAACAAAAACAAATGTAGTACCTGGAACTCCGGGAGGAGTCTTGATGTATTTGCCGTTGAAATGTTGAATGATAGCCTCACATTTTTCAGTCGATTCCATCCTGACATAGAGTAATTGCAAATGCATTATTAATGGAATATTGTGATGATAATATGATGATAATGTCAGGTTCTATGTATGAGAGCTGGTCAGGCGTACCTGGCGAAACCAACCCCGCGGCTGGTGCCGTTTGCGTCGCGTAAGATGCGTGTGGAGATGACCTGGCTGAAGGGCTTGAGCATGCTCTCTAGCTCCTGCTCATCCATAGACAGAGGCAGATTAGACATGTACAGATTGGTGGGGTCCTGTTCTTGTTGCTGCATCGAGAAGAGAGAAACAAATGTGTTAAACATTGAATAGGAAATCATCTCTATTGTAAACTGTTAAATTATTTTCAGTAATTGGAACTATATTTTTATTTGTGTGTGTGTGTGTGTGTGTAAGCAAAGCAAAAAACAAAAAGAAACTAATAAAACTAAAAGAAAACTGAAAGGAAAACAATAAATATAGAGCCCTTGTGAAAGTGCGTATAAATAATACGCCAAGTAAAAACAAACACTTGTGGTATTTATTCACAAAAATGGACTTTGGCATGCATATGATATGCACGTGTTCGGTGTACGGTGCATATAATATGCAGTTTTCATGTACATATGATACGCATCTACCCCACAACCCTAATCCTGCCCATTGCGTAGCATATACACACCAAAATCGTTTTTTGCGTATCAATACCACACGTTTTTTTTTTTATTTGGCGTACTATTTATACACACTTTCATGAGATTGATTAATATTTTCAACTTAAAGAATTAATTTGTCCAAAAATAGCAATTCTGTCATAATTTCTGCAAATAAATGCAGCCTTGGTGAGCATAAGAGACTTCTCTCAAAAATTAAGAACTCTTAAATTATTTCCAACTTTTGGCCACCAGTGAAAACAGAAGCTAATTTTTCGCCATATTTGTCTCTTACCTTTGCATAATTATAATGGAGTTTTAAACCTCAACATGTTTTTTAGTGAAATTTGTCAAAATGACCGTTTTCAAGGCCAGTACTGAGTCAGCTCATTACCATATAAACACCTAATTAGCTTCATTTGAAGCTGCAGGGATGACAGCAAATATGCATAGAGTACAAAGTGACACCTTTCTAACCTCAAATTAATAGATACACAAACCTGTGCTTGCATGTCTTCTATAGATTACCCAATTCCTGCAAGAGGCATGAGCAGAAGGTTTTATCTTAGGATCTCAAAACCCCTAATCATATTATACGGCTCAAATTAATTTAGTTCATTATCATTGAAGCAAGAGTTGTGTGTTAACTTGTCTAAACAAATCAGAAAGACAGTAAAGATGCTGCAAGACAGCAAACCTCCAATTCACCCACTGCTGATTTGCATATTCTTCACTTTGGTGTGCAGATGAGATTAAAACATGAGCTGTAAATGCATTACCAGTTCATCTCATCACCATGAATAATGAATTTCTAATTGCAGTGTCTTGCGATGAAGGTGATTTTTTTATTGATCTAATTTTTCCAGAGAGTGAATGGGACGAGAAAAATCCACGACAATTGCCTCAACAGACTCTTAAATATAATATATATAATGTAATTAAGACGGGTGCTTCGTAATGTTCTTGTGTGGAGGGGTTGCCCTTTTTATGCTGATCTACAGATTAAAAAGGCAAATCTCACAAAATCTTTCAAGAATATGTTCAGGTCACATTTACTGCAAAATTAAAGAGAAAATAATTTAATTGAATCCTGTTTTTTGTTGCACTTTTTTATTGTGACATACATTTGTTTGCACATTTTAGGCACAATAATTTCTCTTATACTGCAATGCAAAAATATATCAGTGCTATTACTGTAATGCAAATAAATTAATAACATGCTTATTTTTTGTAGTCCCTTAATGATTTAAATAAAAAACTGTATCAAAAATACTAGCTTGTCATTACTGTATATGTATACTTCTTATACAGATATAATAGACATTCATTTTTCATGTACTGTGTGTATGTATATATATATATATTAGGGGTGTAACGGTTCGTGTATTCGTACCGGACCGTTTCGGTACAGGGCTTTCGGTACGGTGCACGTGTGTACCGAATGATCGAATGCAATATTTTGTGTGCGAAACATAGGTATATTTTATTATGTGATATTGGTTTGAGACAGAGTATTTTATTTAGTGGAGAACTTTGCAGCAGTGTTTTATTTCTTATTCTTTTTTTATTATATATATATATATATATATATATATATATATATATATATATATATATATATATATATATATATATAATTATATTTTATTAAAAAGTGTTTAAAAAAGTTTATAGTAATAAACAACCTGCAGTTTAATGTTTACAATTCTTTACCTTACTGTACCGAAAATGAACCGAACCGTGACTTTAAAACCGAGGTACTTACCGAACCGTGATTTTTGCATACCGTTACACCCCTAATATATATATATATATAAATATAAAATGTATAATATAATATGTATATAAGTGTAATGGCAATTGTGAATGTGATTTTTTTGAGCAAAATCATATTTTAATCTTGATTTGTTACAGTAATTGCTTTTCGGGAATAATAATTGTCATTTTAGTAACATTAAAATCAAATAAAATATAACAATAAAACCATTTTAATTTAAATAATTTTGCAGTTAAACAAATCTTAATTTAAATAA
Source organism: Carassius carassius (assembly GCF_963082965.1). Taxonomy (NCBI): domain Eukaryota; kingdom Metazoa; phylum Chordata; class Actinopteri; order Cypriniformes; family Cyprinidae; genus Carassius; species Carassius carassius. Next base: position 17,761,977 of record NC_081791.1, on the reverse strand, counting down.
AATAATAATAATTAAAATAAAATATAACTAAATATAAGTTGAACTTAAAATTATTATGTTCATGAATAATTAATAATCATGGAAATAATATTACAGCCCCCCCCAAACAACACAAAAAATCTTAATAATAATAATTATAGAATAATATTACAAATAAAAATAAGTTTTATTTATTGAAAATGTAAAGTCATTATTTAATTATTTTATTTTGCTGTAAAATATGATCTGGACATTTTTTTGTGAGATTAACCCAAATATTCATCATAAATTTAGGACAGGAGAAGAGCTGGCCAGCAGGGCCACCACAGGGAGGGTGTGCAGCACTACCAGCCAAGCTGCTCAGACAGTGACTCAGCCATGGGTGAGAGAGAAAACACACAGGCTCTTTGTAGAGCTGGAGCACCACGCAGGAGCAGCGGCGGGACAAATACTCCTCAGGCACGCACTTTGAACTGCTCTCAGTGGCAGACCTCCATGAGTCTAGTGCAGACACCAGCTCCATTTTCACAGCTCAACACCCACAGACAGCCCAAGTGTGCTAAAATAATCAGTGATTGGTGGCATTTACTTTCAACATCAGATAGTTTCTCATTGAATCAGTTATACAATATAAGTCAAGAGAAAAAAAAACAATGTTATGAAAGATTCATATTTCAAATAAATGCTGTTCTTTTGAACTTTATATTAATACAGAAAAATGTATTACGGTTTCCACAACAAATATTAAGCAACAACTGTTTTCAACATTGATAATAATAAGAAATGTTTCTTGAGTACCAGATCAGCATATTAAGCCGCGTTTCCACAGCAGGAACTTTACCCAGGAACTAGGGACTTTGGGTTGGTACTCAGTGGCTGCATCCGAAAACTCAGGCAGGTGACTTGCTGCCTCGCTGCCGTTTCAGGCAATGACTTTGCAGGCAGCGTTTTTGGACGAAGGAACCTCATGAAACTGATTTTGGACAGGCTTCTGAGGCAGAGTAACGGTTTAATGATCTACAGCAAAATATAGAGAGCTTTGGTGATAACTAAGTGGATATTTAATTACTGCTATATTGATTTGCTGATCAGAAACATACATTTACACACAAACTGACCACCGACTGCAACTTTCAACTTTCAAACTCTCGAATAATGTAATGCACAGGATTGTGGGATATCAAAGGCAGCAAAGGATACATCTATGCTGCCTTCAAAAATCGGCCAGAATAAGGCATCTCAGGAGACAGGAAGTGAAGCTAACACTGAATTCGGACGTGCCTTGATGCCTTACGACCTTGGAATGCGTCCTTCGAAGGCAGCATTTTTCAGTTTTTTGGATGCAGCCGGTGTGTTCCACCCTAGGAACCAGGAACTAAATAAAGTTCCGGGTGAAAAAATGTCCCTCAGAAAGTCCCTGCTGGCGAGGTAGTACTTTTTCAAAATTCCGGAACTTTCGGGGGCGGGACTTGGGAGCTAAACATCCTGATTGGTTGAGTTCACGCAGCGTTGTGATTTCAACCACCGTTTATTCTGATCATTTTCATAAAGACAGCGCCTAATTAAAAATGTGTTTTGTCGATTTCTGAGACGGTGAGCTCCACGCGACCAGCGAGAACTCAGTCCTCATGTATCCGCCGAGAGCAGCCTCACCTCGGCTAGACCTTCTGATATGTGTCGCTGGCTTTGATGTCTCTTTGGTAGTTAAACATAAAATATAATTCGTTTTGGGCAACAACAATTAAATTGTTGTTGCTAAAGTCAGCTTCTTTAGTCTAAATTCATGAAATTTTTTTGTCAATTTTATTGTCTACTAGCTGAAAATCAGTGAGGAAAGTAATATCATACATTTCCTCATCATGCTGTATGAAATCTGCGCCAATGTTGAATACTTTGGTTTAGGGGTTTGTTCAAATCCCAAAATGAAGTATGTATGAGCTATAGTAATAATAGTAATGCTAGTGTTTAGAATTCGTTTGAAGCCTTTTCAATGTGGCATACAAGGTTCACAGCAAGTAAGAGCCGTTAAGGGACAGGGTGTTTAGTTCCTCTGTCTCTTACCTTTGCCATCTGAGCCTGAACTCCACTGGTCTTTAGTGCAGTCACTGCTTTCTGTGCAGAGGCCGGACTGTCGAAATCCACAAAGCCATAGCCTGGACACACACACACACACACACACACAGAGAGAGGATCAGTGATCACTGCTTAGAGTTTAGTTGTTAAGCCAATAGCGTTCCCTATCACTCCTCTGCACCTTAGCTCACACTGGTAGTCTCTCCTGCATGAGAAAAGAGCTATCAGACCAAGTTAGCTATACACTCTTACACACAAAGACACAAATGTAACAGCATTGGTCCACTTGACAGATGTAGGGTTATGCAATACCAATCTCATTCCTGGTACATCAGCACACATTTGCTAGAGATAAAATAGATGAAGTATATTTAAAGAGCGCTCACGGGTTAAAAGGAACAGTTCACTCACAATGTCTTTCAAAACATGTATCACTTTCTTTCTTCCGTGAAGCGCAAAAGCAGATGTTTAGAGGATGTCCAAGATGCTCTTCTATATACAAAAATGACCCACTGCAGTAATGTGAGTTTTGATAGGAAAATCATTTTATTTGGATTTTTCATTTTGTAATGATTTATATTATTTTGTAAAATATATTATTAATCAAATAAATATTAATATTTAATATCAGTATAAAATAACAGTAATATTACATAAAATATGTAAGATTAAAAATAAAATGAATAATTTGATTAAATTAATATTTACAGAATTAATATTTAATAGAAAAAAATAAAGTACTGGATAAAGGTTTTATTGAAAATATCAAACTTAAAATATTTATTTATAAATAATAACTGTCATAAAATAATATGACAATCACCAAAAAAGTTATAATAAAAATAATAAAAAATTTTAATAAAAAAAAAATTTAAAAGGAGATGTTTAGAAGAATATCCAAGCTGCTCTTTTCGCTACAATAAATGTGAATGGCGACCACAGCTTTCGCAAGATTTTCTGTCTTTAAAAAAATATTATTTTTCATAATATTTGGAATATTGAGCAGACATTGTATGGAATATTTTTATGATACAACAATCTGCATGTTTACAGTTTTTTTTTTTTTTGTCTGTCATTTTTGGAGTTTGACGGCTCATCTCAATTTAAGAAACAGAAAAGCGAATTATTTAAAGTTTCACTTTATCTTACATTTTTGGTGAACTATTCCATTAAATATGAAATTCTACAGCACATCTTACCTTTACACTTGTTGGTGGTCTTGTCAAGAATGGCCTTAGTAGACACTATTTTTCCATAGCTGTGCAATACAAAACACAAAAAGAAACATTTGGGTTAATTGAACAGATAAACACCTTAAACAGCTTTTAAGCAGCTTAATAATGATAAATCAATCCAAACTCATAAGACTTGATGTTTATCTGATATTTTATGAGGTCAAACACAGTTTGAAAGAGCCAAAGTAATCGAAGCCAGAGGAGGCACAAAACCCCATAAATGAAGGGCACCAGCACTGCCCCGTTCACAATGTGCCACTCAATGGGCCCCCATTTCCAGAAATCATTTGCATTAAATCTTCATGAGGGTGCCGGCATGGAGGAGAAGCCCTGATCAAATGGTAATGCTCTTTGAATAATGGATTCCATACCATGTTCATGCTGCCTTGCATGGGAAAAGGGATTTGCACAGCATGATACAGCTGTAGAGCTGTAGGTTTGTGTACACGACTGTGGATTACTGGAGGCTTGCAGGTGTTTGAGGGATGGTGAGGGGGAGGAAGGTTTTCTCGATCCAGGCATGTGCTTGAAGTGTAACCTGAGAGTTCTCCTCGTCAGCCCAGCACAGCTCTGGCTGAGATCCACAACAATCAACCTACAATGCCCTCCACCGCACTCCTCACCTGGGTCCTACTGCCTGCACACACAACCTCACACTGATGTTCACAGCTCAACTAAACCTATATAATGCAATAATTATAGTATAGATTAAAGTAATATTGGAAAATCACAGTAGTTTGTTTTTTATTCATTTGACCTTTAAAAGTAGTTAATGCAGGACGAGGAATGGAACAAAACACAGGTGTTTTGAGACATGCTTTTAAAAGTTTTGAATTTCACAAGACATCTTCAATCTCTAAGTCAAATATATCGGTCTACCGTATGTTTTTATAAAAACATAAAAAACAGAACAGATGGCAACCCAATGTACTGCCAAAATTGTTTATTGTACAAATGTAACAACAACAACATAAAAAAGAAAAAAAATGTCATACATAATACCATGATTTAGCACTTCTCTGGTGTCTGCGGCTATTTCGTTCAATCAAGCCACAACATACTGTAAGCCTATTTATTTTTCCATCCTAAATATTCATGACTGCATGGTTAATTGCATTTTATTATTTGCATCTAGTTTTGTTTTTCCCTGATGTCACTATCAGTGCAGCCCAGGGGTGGACGGACAGTTAGTCTTGTGTGAGATCCAACCCAGAGTCATGGTCAAGCACTATATGAGATGAGCTGCAGATATTAGTGTAGCAAAAAAAAAAAAAAACTAGTACTCATATTGACCCTGTCGAAGTTTTCTTGTATATTAAAGAAATATCATTCTCGCATTTGCATTCTCGGCTGTTGGTCTGAAGTGCTGATATTGAGAACAACAGCACTCTTGCTTGTGATAATCCTTAAATATATCAGAAATCGTTTTTTCACTGTTCTTGCTTGAGATATCCACAGCATTGACTTTGTAAAAGAAGCTGTAGAGTTCTGAAACCATTTGCTTTGTGATCTGCTCTCTCGCTTTCTATAAAGGTAACAGGAATTACTTGAGCAAACATCTCCCCCGCAGACAGCTTCTTTGCTAAGAAACACCTGATATATTTGACACTTATCAGTGATGCACGGGTTTATCCGATTGGGTCATTTGAATTACCTTTGTAATTTATATAGTACTAGACACAATTGAGAAATACATAGGCATACACTTTATTGGCTGAATAACTTGCTTGAATAGAGTGACCACCTGTCCCGCTTTGTTGTACTGTACAGCAATTTTACCCTTTGTCCTACCTCACGCAAATTGAGCATCTGTCCCGCTTTTTCATTCGACCCTGCCTAATAAATACACGGATACGTCCATAGGCGTACTGTTAACTTATGTCCAATAGTTCAGAGGAGAGCAATAAAAGCGTTAGTCGATAGGCTGAGTCGTACGTCAATCAAACTGTTGACTGGTGCACGAACGCCTCCTCAACAATCTCAAATTGGAGAGCGCACGCTGTTCGGTCGGGTTAGGCAGCTGTGGCCACGAAAAAGAGAAGATGCACTTTTAAAAGCGAATGGACCGCTACATAGCCTACTCTTGGTTAAGACCAGTAGATGGCAAAGCAGAGAGAGCTTTTTGCATTTTATGCAAAAGCAGTTTTTCAGTGGGACATGGAGGAGAATACGACGTGAAGCGACATGGTGCATGTGAGTACCACAGAAAAAAAGCACATCATCAAGAAACATGCAAATCAGTTCAATCGTTTTACAATAAACCAAATGACCCACAGGCTGACAAAGTTTGGGCAGCAGAAGTGACGAGCATTTATCATGCCGTACATCACAGACATATATATCGCTCGACTGACTGCAGTAAGTTAGCCCCAGTAATCTTTCCAGATTCTGAAATGGCTAAGAAAAAAGCTGTAGAAACTTTGGGTGATATTTTGGGACAGGTAGTGTCTTAATCTTTTAGTCGGTGGGTTTAAAAAGAAATATAGGTAATATATTACAGAAAGCTTGAAATGTCTACTTTTAAATGAAAATATTAAGTCCAAAATAAATAGGCTACTCTCTGATTATGTAATCTATATGAAATGTGCATTTCTCTCTGGTGTTCATGGCGAGTCCGCATCGTCAACTTCATCTTTGCAGTGACACAGAAAACACCAGTTTATTACTAAACAATTAAATGTCTCCTTGCTAATTTAAACACATTCATAATCATTACTTTAACCGGTTCTTTGTGGCAAGCCTTATGTGTGCGGTCATAACGCTTATTTTGCTGCAGGCTATAGTCTATTTAAGTAATTAAATTAATATAAAGGGGCGATGCATTTACTACTATTAAGAAATGCGGGTCAGGAAGCGGGTTGGGTACAATATTTTCTTTTTCTTTTTTTGCAGTCCGAGTTGCGGGCGGGTTAGTTGAAAACATCGGTCGGGTGCGGGTTGTTTATACATTGACCCGCGCATCACTGGCTCTTATCTTTCGCTCTCTCAGCCTCTCTTTCTCACACTCCCCCAAATCTCTCGTTCTCTCTCACAGCTTCTCCCCACCCCCATCACCAACAACTTTTCGTCTCCTCTGCCTCCCAGCTGTTGCCCTTGTTTGTTTTACCCTTTCCCCCTGGGCTCAGAGTTTCCTGTAGGGCTGGGCAGCCTCATCTCAGCCGTTTCTTCCAGAGAGGGCCTCGATCTCCAGTATTTTATTTCTATGTGCATGTTCTTTCTACGCCATCTTAAATATATGAGCAGTTTGTCCAAAAATGGAATATATATTTCAATGAAGCTTAAGAAAACACATCACAGTTGTATTGGCCAAAATAAATGACATCAAACTGGGCATCAAAGACATTGAGTTGTTCACTTTAATTAAATATACTAATTTAAAATATAAACATTATAAGCTAATACATTTAGATTTGCAATTAGTGTTTTTTATTATAACATATATATATATATATATATATATATATATATATATATATATATATATATATATATATATATATATATATATATATATATATATGTTTATATAAACTAATATATATATATATTAGCTTTTTTAAATGAATTAAATACATTTTTTAATAGTAACCACTAGTAATCAACAGTTACCACTGCATTGCAGTTATAGATTTATAAACTCTGGAAAACTAAAATCAAGCCATTTTAAATTGACTTACTGATGAAGGAAATCAAATCAAACCTCTAAAACACAAAGTCAAATAGAAATGAACGAAAGTGTTGTTAACAGGTTAGAGAATTAGATGAAAACAACTATTTTTAAACCTAAAATATATTTTTTGGGGAGATCTAGGTGGGAGAAGCCGAAGCCAAAATCTCTCTCTTCCTTACTTTTATCAACCCTAAAAAGGAAGTGCAGGGAAAGAGCGGGGAGGGGGAACCGTCGTGCCTAGCTGTTGGAAACACTGCAGTCGGTTATCAATAAAGAGCTCTGTTGAATTTGTCATAACATTCCACCAAAACATCTTCTAACATGAAAGCACAGATCTGATTATGACAAAGTGATATGAGATTTATTTCAAAAGATGAATTCCCGATGTACCAACAAAAACACACGGAATGAGAACCAATACCAAGATGAAGAACGAGCACCCCTCAGGCGTCATACCAAAAATGTTATAAAATATCGAAAAAGTCTCATGAATAGAAATGTGTGATTTACACGACGTCCACTAAATCAAGATTCTGTATAGGCTTATCCAAAAACACTTCATGTTGAAATGAAAGTGAATTATCAGCCAGCAGTGCATTTCTAACCTCATCATAAAGGGTCAAATCAGGACGCTCAAAGTCTGAGATTTTCTCTCCCACACACTCCTGTTTTTTAATGCATTTTCTGCTCTTATTACACACCTTCTCCAACTGCTGATGATGAACCTGACTTTACTTGTCTCCGCCATTTCTAATCCTAAATTCATTTCCATGTGAAACAAGGACACTCACGGTTGACAGAGCTTGACCAGGTCCTGGTCTGTGGTTCCTGGATGGAGACCACGGATGTACAGGTTGGTTTTGCTCAGGTGGTCTCCACTGCTTCCATTACTGCTGCTGGTGGTGGTGTTGGGACTGGGCGGCGCCATCTGCTGGGTGGAGGACGCATACGCCTGCTGTGAAAACAGAGATAAGACGAGAGACAATACATTGATATTAGATTAAAATTCCTAAGAGCTTTCCTTTAATTTTCCTTGGAAATGCGCTCTTGATTTATGTGGAAGTCTTGCCACACGCAGAGCAAAACACTCAAATATCAAAACGATGCTGCTGCAACATGAATATAACCTTTAAAAATTAGTTCACTAAGAAATTGTGTAATTATTACTGACCCTGATGTCATTTCAAACCCATGTTCTGTTTTTTTTTCTCTCCATGGAACAGAAAGGGATATTTCCATGCTACAACGAAACAAAAATTAACAAAAACCGACCATTAAAAATAGTTGTGTGCTATATTCTAAATATAGTCTTCTTGAAGCCATCCAAAATCTTTGTGTGGAAAAACTGAACCAAATGTTATACATTATTTGCTGTTAATTCCCTTCAAACGAACTTAGAAGTCATTTTGACTGGATCATTGAAACAGTAACTGGCTGTGTCCTAAATCTCATACTCTTCAGGTACTTAGGTACATCTTTTGAATAAATAATTATGTTGTGACCGTTAAACAAGTATGTGTTGTTTGAATGATACATTGTCATTATCATCTGACCTATTAGCATCAGTTGTGTCACCTCACTGCCATTAACAACGCCTAAAGTCCTGTAAAGTGTCCATCTGATGCACACTTTGTCCAAAATAGTAGTCATCCGAATACTTTTCACCTACTAAATCAGACATACTGTTCTTTTCACATACAGTTTATTGCCTCCTATATAGGGAAGTATGCGATTTCAGATACAATAACAAGCAGATTTTGAGACAGAAAATGCCTGTGATTGTTGTTGTGTCCAAAGCCTGGGGCTTTCCCTCTCCTGAGAGGTTCTGTTAGTTTTCTAATTAACTCCTCATCAGTCAGAGGGGCAGACGAGGATGAAGTATTTAATTAGCCAAGCCTGTGAAATCAAATCAGCCAGGGAACAATGGCTCGGTTTAATAAATTCTACTAGTTCATTGGTTTGGCTGAGATTGTTGGAAAAAGAGGAGCAGGGCACATCCAGAAGTGCTTGTACTAATGTTATGTCATATATAGGGCTCTTGACTTTGAGCCGGTTGAACTTAGTTATAGAAGCCTGTCTAATTGAGATCTGAGCTTGTTAGCGTTGAGAGCTAATCCCTCTCATGTGCTGGGTGAAATCAGAAAGCACTGTCTCATTAGGACTGCTCTACTCGGCTAACTCTGCCTCTGCATGGGAAAACAGATGACTGAACCACTGCCCCCCACTAAGCCCATCTGCCCTGAAACGCTGTTCAAGGTCAAGCAGAGCCGCACACCTAACTACACCAGTTTTCCCCACACAAACACTACATGTTAAAAATAACAAACCTCCCTATGACATCAATCCAGATAGAGGTGTTGTTTGAATCATGCCGTTTTCCAATTTTCACTTAACTAAAAATGTGTTTCTATAAAGTGCTTATGTGCATTTATTTTTAAATCTTTATGTTTAGCTTATATATATATATATATATATATATATATATATATATATATATATATATATATATATATATATATATGTATATGTGTGTAATGTATAAAGAGAGAGAGATACAACTATAATGTTACAAAAGATTTTAGATGCTGCTTTTGCATTTTCTGTTCATCCAAGAATCCTGAGAATAAAATGCATCACCGTTTATATAAACAATCTTAAGTAGCAAAACTGTTTTCAACATCAACGACATTGAAGAATGGCTGCTGAAAATTCAGCTTAGTCATCACAGGAATAAATTATTACACTTTGAAATGTATTCAAATAGACATGTTATTTTAAATGGTGATAATATTTCACAATATTTTTACAGTATTTTTTAATCAAATAAATGCAGCCTTGGTGTGAATAAGAGACTTCTTTCAAAAACATTAATTAAACCTTACCAACCCTAAACGTTTGAAAGGAAATATTATAGAAATATAAGGAAGGTTTTGTCAGGTTTAGCTCCATTCCACAGAAAATTGTGTTCCCAAACTATGCAAAAAGGTGTTTTCAAAGTTGTAAATAAAACAGACTATTGGAGCTTGTTTTACAAGAAAAAAGCTACTACTTCAATCTTTCTACTTCAAAATTAAATTTGGAATAAAATGTCCTAGTTACTTGCCATTTCCTTTCAAATTGAGTGGAAATTGTTTAAACGCCAATTTTTGTTTATTCAGTGTGCACATTAAATGTACTTTAAATTGACAAGACAAGCAATATTACAAACATATGTGCAATTGTAGAATTGGTCACTATATGCTTGCATTCTGGGAATAAAAAGTAGCTAGCTATGTATTTTAAGTTCTGATTAACTAAGTTTGCGTGCCTTGTGTTCTCCTCACGACTTCTCATGACCCATATGGACTCTACACAAACAAATCCCATTCGCGTACATCTGTTAAACCTGCAGCTTTAATTCTTGTTCATGTGATATATTAGGTGAAGGCATTCCTCAGAGTCCACAACCCCACTGACAGTATGCATCATGCATCACGACCATCCTCACTGCTCTGTTTACTTCAGATTGTGCTCAATGTATCTCAATGCAGAACAAATCCTTGTCAACATCTACTCAATACCAGCAAACCTGCCCTTGAAACCTGAGAGTCCTCCCTTATTTGCACTTGAGGACAGCACTGCAGTGGAACCGGCTTTAGTCCGCCTCTTCATTTCCATAGATATGCGCAGTGTGGTAATGAGAGCCTGGCGGGGTTTGCACCTCTCCTGATTACTCCATTGCAGTGCCACTAGGGCAGGCTCTTGGGAAGGCTTGCAGAAATAGAGGTCACAGGAGGCAGAACGCAGCTCTGAAGGGTTAGCAGTGATCTGGCTCTAAAGAGCTGGTACCAGGTGTGACTGTGGATGAAAATAAATGGTCTGTCTATCATTCCAACCTGCATAGGTTACAATATTGTGATGCACGCTTTTGGTTTTGCTGGGAATATGGATGTTTAATGACCTACCAGGACATAATGCAGACTTCCAAAGCAAGTGTAAATAACTTGCTATATAAAAGAGCTATATGGACAATGGCAATCATTTTGTTTTTTAAAAAAAAAGAATAAAACAAAGTTAAAGGGGCATTTATGATTATTTTTTCATTTTCAATTTCTGAAAATAAATAATATATAATAAAATACCATATCATATATAGATGTCTGGGTCGATGCAATAATGTTCAGTATTTTTAGTGTGTAGTTAGTCAAATTACACTGGTTTTAAAAATTGTATTAGAATCTAGATTTTGATCGTTTACATTTTTATATGAATATTTTTAGAATATATGAATATAATTTCTAAAACAATATTACTATTTTTACAAAAACATTTTTATTTATTATTTAAAAAATATTATTTATATTTTGTGATCGCAGTCAAATATTTGTAACTCAATTTAATAATTCCAATGTAATCAATTCTAAAAATACATAATATACCAAATCATATATAGATATCTGGGCCACAATGCAATAACATTTTGATTATTTTTAAGGTGTAGTTATTCAAACTTCTCTGTGGGGTGAGAAATAGTTTAGATTAGATTTATGTTAGAGTCAGACTGTGTTTGCCTAATAATACAATGCATAATGCAAAAAGGATTTGTTAATAAAATATTTGCATGAGAATATTGAGACAATATTATTTGATAAAATATTCTTCAGAATACTTTGTCCCTCAGTCCAATGTCCTCAGAGAAATATAAAGAGCTTTGGTTTCTAAATCACATATATGGTGTTTCTTGAGACATATGCAATTTTTCACTCAAGCATCGTTCACTGGATTAAAGTTGAGGAGGAGGGGAACAGCAGAAAAAAATCCCTCAGTTGCTCAGTTCTCCACCCTTTTCAAGTTAGGATTTAATCTTGGTCAGGTATTTTCTGAGATTCTCTGTCTGTATATCTTTTGGCTAATCAAAAATGTCAAACTATAACTCTTAGTAGAAAATTAAGAGAAAGAAAAAAGCGTAGCCACAGCCAGTAAACCAGGATCCACGCACAATGTTTGAGACAGGAATTCCAGGAATTCCAAGTCATTTATCTCTGAGCAATCTGCATCCCTGCCAAGAGTGCAGGAAGGAGGGGAATGACTCTTCTTCTAGGCTGCTTGGTTTTCAAAACTGTGTCTTTCAGCAGTGATCCGTCCCCTTGAAGGAGAATTTGGAAGTAAGTGCATGTGAGTGAACACACATTTCTGTAGTGGTTCCAACAGAAAGGAATCTTCAGCATGCATTACTGAGTGATTCAAATATTTCTGTAGAATCATATAATCTGAAGAAAACCATACAATGTTACAATTTACAAATGTTAAGTCAAAGTTTGCAGTTTAGTGTTTTTAATTAGTACATTAATCTATTCTTGAATATGGTTTTGCATCATATACTTTCATTTTCCAGTGTTGAAACTTAAACTATAAGTATAGGCAATACTAATATGAATTATATTAATATTTCAAGAATGTATTTTTTATTTATGTATATAATTTAATACATATTTTAATATCTGAATATTTTAATAATATATTTTTTATATTTAAATATTTAGAAAGAAATATTAGTTATTTTGTTTTTGGACCAGTGAATATGTGTTTTTTTTAAACATATTGTTGAGCTTTGTTAATATTATGCAACTGGCATATACTGGGTTTGATGTTTTTGAAGCATAATAATCTCTTTTAGTATCCACAGTCGGCTCTCATTGTTCCTTTCTATACTGTACATCTCAAAGCTCTCAACTGTATATTCCAAAACTGAGTGATTTGCATAAAAAGGGTGTTTTTCATTACCTGAAAGGTCACAGAATATTTAGAAGACTCTAATGAGCTTCAAATATTCATAATGTGTAAAGTGATTTGCAACATTTTGCCGCCCCACAGAGCCATTCTCCAGTGGATTTTATTCTGCCAGAGCTGACAGCAGTTGGGTGAGTCAGTGCAGCAGTGCTTAGCAGACCTGCAGGGCTTAGGAAGCCTAAGTTTGGGGCACTTAAGGAGGAAATTAGAGACCAGTGGCTGCACACTCTCACCATCCTGAAATTCTGATAAAGTTAACGTCCCCTGATAACTTGTAGGCACACAGGCTGTGGAAATAATGTTTCAAATTACATTTTCTGCAGAGCTTATTCACACCAAGAATAAAAAAAATTATTATCAGATACATATCTTCAGTGTTGGGTAAGTAACTCAAAAAAAGTAATCCACTACAAATTACTAATTACTTCTTTAAAATTGTAATTTGATTACATTACTGATTACTGCATTTAAAAAGTAATCAGATTACTAATTACTTTACTTTCAAGTTTACTTTACTTTTCAAGTTATCAAACCAGAGAAACTAGTTACCGTATTTTCCAGACTATAAGACGTACTTTTTTTCATAGTTTGGTTAGTCCTGCGACTTATAGTCAGGTGCGACTTATTTATCAAAATTAATTTGACATGAACCAAGAGAAAACATTACCGTCTTCAGCCGCGAGAGGGCGCTCTATGCTGCTCAGTGCTCCTGTAGTCTACCCCTGAAAACATATAGCGCCCTATCATGACTGTAGACGGTAATGTTTTCTCTTGGTTTTTGGTTCTAAATAAATGCGACTTATAGTCCAGTGCGACTTATATATATGTTTTTTTCCTCATCATGACGTATTTTTGGACTGATGTGACTTATACTCTGGTGGGTCTTATAGTCCGAAAAATACGGTATTTTATTCATTTAATATTGACTGAAAAAATACATAAGTAGCCTATTATTTTTATAGCCTACACTCCCAAAATCTACAAAACATTTGTGTGTGTGTGTAAAATAAAGAAAACAAATAGGGTGCGCTATCTGCAATTCAGTCTCCAAATCTCCACATTACCTCTGTATACAAAGAAAGATTCAAGCTCATTTCGGAAGCATCTGTAGTACAAGAACTGTAATCAAATTACATAAATTGAAAATGTAACGCATTACTTTACTGCGTTAAAAGTAATTAGATTACAGAAAAAAGTAATTAGATTACAGAAACGCGTTATCCCCAACTCTGCATATCTTACATTAAAACATGCGAAGTTGCATTGCTAGAATTATTATCTTGCATTTAGGGTTAAAAATCATTATGGTCTGGGTCAGATTGATCCTGACTTTAGATTCATTAAGATTTAAATCACAGTATATATTTAAAAATTGGTAAAAGCAAAACATTATAAACATTAATGCTTCCCACACATTACTTATATTAAAAAGTGGCAGAGAACCTGACATAACAAAATAAACCAAATAATTATTTTATTTCAGGTCTGCGCAACTGCCAACATAATAATAATAATATAAACATCATAATAGAAATTCTGCAAGCAAACACTCCACAAAACAGTGGAATGTCAACACTTTGCAATCACGTTGTAAATTTCAAGAATAAAATCATACTTTTAGCAACTCAAAAATCATAATGGGTCAAAATGACCTACAATATAAGCATGCAAATGAGAGTGCTTTTGGTTCGGCTTCTCATTCCATTCTTTATATAAATATACCTTTACTCTCACACATAGTTGGTTCATCTTCCTCCTGGCCCACTCATTAACTATGATTCCAATTACCCTATTTTAATGCACATTTTGAAGTAGCGCATGAGAAACAAGTGACATAAATGCCAAATTCTGAATAAAAAACCCTTAATTCACAAAAAGTTTTTACGCTCACTTGAGGTGGGCATTTAAAGGTCCCGTTTTTTACACTTTTTTGGAGCTTTGATTGTGTTTACAGTGTGCAATATAACATGTGTTCATGTTTCGCGTGTAAAAAAACACAGTATTTTTCACACAATTCACCTATCTGTATACCGCTGTTTTCACTGTCATAAAACCAGGCTGATGTCTTCCTTGTTCTATAAAGTCCCTCCTTCAGAAACACGTAATGAGTTCTGATTGGGCCAGCGGTTCCTCTGTTGTGATTCGACACAACACAGGCTGCTCTCCTGGAAACACGATTGGACTAGTTTTGAGAAGCAAGTGGGCAGGAGCATGTGCTGGAGATGTACATATAGTCACAGGAGCGTTTTTACTGACGAGATGCGCATGAAAATCGCATTCGTTTTTTTGCACAGCCCTAACATCTAGTTAACAAAGCTAAACAGCGTTGCCCTTTGTGTAATAAGTTACAGAAACTGTTAAACACACCAACTTAAATAATAAAATACACTTACCGGTTGTGGTCCATATATTATGGCCTTCTCCAGACAAAGAGGGAACTGCTCCATCTTTCAAGAATAATCTTTGTGCGAATCCGGCATTAAACTGATTGAGAATGAGGAAGTTGTCCTCAGCAAGCTGTCCTCAGCAAAATGTGCTGCACATAGTTTTACACGTGGATTATAATTTTCGGGAACCAAGTTAAACATAAATTGTAACCATTAATCTCCAAGTACAGCGTCCCTGGGAAGCCAAACAAAGGTGATTGGACTCCGAGATGAAAATAACAGCGTTTCGACGACATGGCGACAAACACACTCTCCAAACGCAACTCTTCCTAATTCTCTGTCGGAGCGCAACAAGACCACTTTTTGTGAATTCATGTGGGCGGTGAGTCAAAAAACGGTTCTAGTGACGTCATTACTGCAGGAACTAGAGGGATGTAGTTCAAACGGGTCGTTTTTTGTAGGCGAATTCTGTTAAATAAAATATCTTGCTTGGCATTGAACTTTGAGCTTTAGAATTTTACAGCTATTATTTATACTCTAACAACAACATTACACACTAACTAAAGTTTAAAACATGGGATCAGGAAGAACGGGACCTTTAATAATTTTGTTCTCTTTGACTTGTTGGATGGAAACAATGCTTGTTCGCAAATGTTTCATGTGATATACCAGTTTTGCGCATAAGTTAAACTTGCAACTTTGGATGGAAACCCGGCTATTGAGAGTCACTGCAGAAATACTGTTCTGTAGTTTTATCCACACCTGACATTCTCCCTTTAAATTTTTACATAACTACAGCAACTAAAAATCCATATAGAGTGCTGCCTCAGCTTCACAAAACACTACAGTCAAGACTTGTCCAACATATTTCAAGTGAAACCTGAAGTTGTCCAAACTGGACTTGTCATTCCTCCTTTGGACTTCCATTGGAAGCCATCATACAACAGCCATCATACTCAACAGACAGGGCCGCCTCTGGGCTTTTGGCCAGTGGCCCTACTTAAACCCACTGAATACTTTTTCATCCAGTCCGTTCCAGCAGGTGGAAGTGCAACCTGACATCACCAGGTTATTTTTTTCATTAAAAACAGATGCCCTGAATTCAATTCTGCCCAAAACTGCTTCCAAAAACACCTTATTCACTGCCATCCCTGGGGTGATACATGCCATAATATCTCCATTCCATGGCAATATACAACCTTTCAGTAATGACAAACATGTCCTTATTATGACCAAGGGACATGATGCCCACCTGCCCAACTCAGCTTACTTCCTTTTATGCTACTACCTACACTTCCTCCCCCAGCACTCGCCCGCTGTGCGAGTTATTGAGAAAAGATGCCCCATGGGCTCGGACACCTGCCACCTCAGCGGCAGGGCTGATGGAGGCTCTGCTATCAGGCAACTCAATGCTTTCTAGAGCAGCACTTATAAGTAAGTAGTTGGTTTTGTAAAAATCGAGTCCATGGTTAGCTCTAATAACAAAAGGAAAATGAGGTCAATGAATGTGGTTAAACATGCAACTGTGAATCTCAGTGAATAGCTGTGGTCTTCTCTTATTTCTTCATAAAATGAAAGGTAAAATGAAATCAGCAACCCAGTCTGCTTGAATCTTTGCATTGTTTCTGGATTATTTCGTGAGTATGGGCGTGAAGCTGAAATAACATTTAGAAAGCCAAGCTGGATCAGATAACAGGGTGTATGCTTGTGAAACTGTTAATGAGTAGACAGACCATCATACTCAATGTCAGTGTCAGAAACGGCTTCCCTTTATCTAGTATTTTATAAGTTATCGGGCAATAATTTATAAAACGGTCAACACGTTAACAGTCATTTTATTTCAGTCTATTATGATGAACTTTTTGTAAGGGCATTGAAGATTGCAGATGATAAAGACAGAGTGCTTTGAATAAACTTGCGAAAAAGCGCACCTGATTTATCATGATGTTAAAAAAATATGGTTGACAACTTTAAGTGCATGTCAGTGCAGTATTAATGTCATGTCAGGTAGAGATTTATTAGATTAGTAGTACACAATAACACCACTATATCACTGTGGGTTCAACAGGAACACAATGTTCACAGGTAAAGTAACTTACTTTATGTAGCTAATATTTGCATACATTTGCATACCCAAACTCAACAGCAATTCATTCTTAAGTGAAGAGGAGTGGAGAAGAGGCAAAGTGATGAACCCAATCAGTAAATATGGGAATTGTTAGAAGGATATGATGGTCACAGGCCAATGGGCAAATTTGTCCAAGATGCCGAGGTCACACCTGTACTCTTTTCTAGGGTAAGTCGTGGCCTAATGGTTAGAGAGTTGGACTCGCAATCGAAAGGTTGTGAGTTCGAGTCTCGGGCCGGCAGGAATTGTGGGTGGGGGGAGTGCATGTACAGTTCTCTCTCCACCCTCAATACCACGACTTAGGTGCCCTTGAGCAAGGCATCGAACCCCCAACTGCTCCCCGGGCGCCGCAGCATAAATGGCGGCCCACTGCTCTGGGTGTGTGTTCACAGTGTGTGTGTGTCTGTGTGTGTGTGTTCACTGCTCTGTGTTTGTGCACTTCGGATGGGTTAAATGCAGAGCACGAATTCTGAGTATGGGTCACCATACTTGGCTGAATGTCATGTCACTTTTTTTTAAACTTTTTCACTTTTATTAGTTTATCTCTGAAAGTAACCAACATCAAATGAACAAATTAACCTTTTATTCTCTCTTCTGACCTTTGTCTCTCCGAAAATTAATAGCCCGTGAATCAAAGGCATCCTATGTCATGTTCATTGACTTTCTGTCTCTGCAAAGTCAATCCGAAACCTAAATGTTTCCAGTCATAGTAGTGGGATTTATAGGGGTGGGGCGAATGACTCAACGTAAAACTTGCTTTAACTAATTTTCTTTTTTCCCCATCAAGCAATTTTCCTCATGAATCCCAAATAACAGTCCTCTATTCTGATTTACTTCAAACAATCCACAAGCATCGAGTCCCCATAAATAAGAAGCTGTCCGTGAACATTTCGGACCGCAAGTTCGTACTGTCTTTGAATTCTCAGATGAATCTACATTAAGATGCCTACTTTTTAAATATACTCCACACTCCACAGCGGAGGAAAACCCGGCACGATCGCGCGATGATACACTTCAGTATTTTTATGGTTCCACTTTCAAGGACACTGCAGCTCACACTCATGCAGTTACACACACAAGAGATAACCGACAGAAATCAGCGTTTTCCGCCGTCCCGACCAGCTGACGCCACCACATACGAAAAGGGATTTACCTTTTTACTGGTTCTGCTGGGATAGCCGTTGTATGGGTTGATTCCTATCCTTGGCGGCACAGAGAGTAGCATTTTTTACAGCAGCAGCAGCAGCAGCGCGCGCTGTGTCCGGAGCGCCTAGTACAGCCAAAACAGTCAGCTGACGTCACCGGGGACATTCAGCCTGGAGTCTGTGGAAGAGATCAAGTCTCGCACACACACAGGAAGAAAACAGCAATGGTACACGCTATTCTGTTCTAAATGACATTGAAATATATACTCTCTTATGACAAAGAGTTTTGATTTCATATGAACTGTTTCTGTTTTAAACAAGGATCGTAATGGAGGAAATCAGCTGAAAGACCCATTCTTGAACTTTCTGGAAATCGATGCTGAATTCTCCCAGCTGCACAAACACTAGGCCTATTAAATATGATATTCACTGATTATATATGCACCACCTCTGGGAAGCTGGACATACACAGATTCACATAGTATATTCTTATTGTGAAACTTAGTAAAGGCACTAGCAAATGTAAATGATTGGGTGCTGTACACCACAAGAATGAAAAGTTATATTAAACTTATTGGGGTAATATATGCAATTTTCCTATAAAATACTATAAAGATGATGTTTTGTGAAAATGAATTTAATTTCGTTGAAAACAGTACAAGTATGTTCAAAAATACAGCAAATAACTTACATCACCTGAAAGCTGAATAAATAAGCTTTCCATTGGTGAATGGACAATATAGGACGATATTTGGTCAAGATACAACTATTTTCAAATCTGGAATCTGAGGGTGAAAAAATCTTTATTTTCAAATATTTAGACAATCCCCTTTAAAAGTGTCCAAATAAAGTCCTTAGCAATGCATATTACTAATCAGAAATAAAATTTTAATATATTTACGGTAGAAAATTTACAAAATATCCTCATGGAACATGATCCTTAGTTATTATCCTAATGATTTTTGGCATAAAAGAAAAATCAATAATTTTAACCCACACAATGTATTGTTGGCTATTGCTACAAAAATTGCTAAAATGTGTGATGATACCCGTGACTTAAGACTGTGGTCCAAGGTCATATATGCAAAATTCTACAAATAATATTGTAAAAGAATTGTTTTGTTTTAGAATAAATTTTAAAATGTAATTTATTCCTGTGATGGCAAAGCTGATTTTTCTGCAGTCATTACAATCCTTCAAACATCATTATTATTCTGATTTAGTGCTCATTTGGTGCTCATTATTCCAAACGTTTAAAAGTTATGTGCAAGTTATGAATTCTATCAAATATGCCAGCCACTGAAATGATTCCCATAATCCCTGAAACACTGTCAACATATTTTTATGGGAAAATTCTAACAACCACACCTGCTATTTAACTATTTTTCTTATTACAGTGTAGGCAAAGGAACACAATGTTGCCAGCAAAGCCCAGAGACACTTGGGATCATGATTCAGCCCACAGCAGAACCCAGTCATCTCCTCCAGCATCACAGCCACAGCCGACAGTGTTTACTGCAGATGAAATCTAGCCTCCAGTGCTCTGTCTACAGGTCTCTGGCATTTTGCTTGTTTACGTTTAGATAAGAGCTACATGCTACATTCCTACGGTGTTGGTACAGTGTTACACTTTTTGTATATTTTAATGATTAAAGCCTTGTTGGTTGTTCTCAGAGCATTAAAAAAAACAGGACTGGAAATGTATATCCATATTCACAAATGATTTATGATTTGCCAACCATTCAGTTCAGTTTAGTCTTGCAGTTCATTTTATTTATAACATTTCTGATTGAGTAATATCAGAAAATTGGGGTTTATACAGAAATATAAGCGTTTCCAAGCCTGTAAACTGTCCTGGACAAATGAAGGTCATTGAGCTATTGATTTGCATATGTACACAAGACGATAAACAGTTTGCCCTTCAACAGAGCAAATTGACCATCAGACACATACTTACAAACACCCTATGGAAAAATATGATATTAAAATTTTATTAAAAAATATTAATATTGATTATAAATAAATGTTATATATATGATATATATGATTTGGTGCTCAGTAAACATTTTTTATTATTTTCAGTGTTGAAAACAGTTGTTTAATAAATGTTTTTAGGATTCCTTGTTGAATAGAAAGTTTGAAAGAAATGCTTTACTTTAAATAGAAACCTTTCGTAACATTACAAATGTGTTAGTTTTGATAAATTTTTCATCAAAATGTGTAGGGACTGCTTAATTTTATACAATGTATATAAAATCTTTAAAATAATTTTGATAATAGACGTCTTACTAATTATACAAATAATTATAATACATTGTATTCAACAAATTCTTATCTAATTTCTCTCTTCTGTCTCTTTCCATTATTATGCATGTTTTTTTCTTTCTGGGTGACTAAGCAAAAGTAGTAAATCACACATATACAATATCTGTACATATAAACATTCCACGTATTTAAAATCAAATTGACAACTGCATCATAAATGATGGAGGCCTAATACATTTCACCAGCTTTTTTTCACATGCCTAAAGCAAATAAGTAAGAAATCTTGCTTTGACACCGACTGTATTTCAGAGGAACCTGGAGAATGAAGTCTTGATGGGGGTTGGGAATATCTTTGCTGTTTGCACATACCTT
Organism: Carassius carassius; assembly: GCF_963082965.1. Taxonomy (NCBI): domain Eukaryota; kingdom Metazoa; phylum Chordata; class Actinopteri; order Cypriniformes; family Cyprinidae; genus Carassius; species Carassius carassius. The sequence continues at coordinate 17,740,954 of NC_081791.1, read as the reverse complement.
GAATTCTTCAGGTGTTGTCAGCATGGCCCTTGCGGTAATTATCACCCCGTTGAAGCCTGGCTCAATTCCCTACCTGCTATTTAGGACGTCTTCCTTTGAAGGAAATACCTTTTTTTGGAAAGAAAGATCATGCATTGTTACCTCTAGGTTGCACACATTCAGCTTTTGTTGTAAGGATTTCCATATGTTGTTGCAAAGATTTTGTTTGACACAAACAGGACACAGCAATGATATATTTCCAGTGTAACCATTGGCAAATGCGATCAAATTCTGAGTTCGGTGACATCTGCAGTGCAGGGCTGGGAGATTCACAGACCTGATTTATGCAACTATCTTCGCTCAAGGCTGAGGGCCAGAGGAGTAATGTTGGCCCAGCAGACATCCCACAGTCCAAGATATGTGATGTAATTTACCCAAAGTTCACACACATACACAAACACAAACACAAACACACACTAGAGAAAAGGTCTCAATTGCTGCCAATTATTCATAGCACACTCACACATTATAGTGATGCTCAAAGGTGACCGAAGCAAAGCTCAATGCAGCAATGCAATATGAGCTATTACTGAGCCGTCACGTATTCAGCTTCATTTCCTAGCTTGAAACTCATTTCGTATACATATATAATGCAAACTAGATGCATGTACGCAACATAGCACGAGAACCAAATCATCAGGGAGTGATTCAATTCAATGCATCATTGCATGGACCTTTTGTAATTTCGTCTCTCATACTTCCGCCTGTCTGCAGCAGGTTGGTGGAGTCTGGGAACGCCCCCCCCCCCCCCCCCCCCCTTTGTTACCAGCTCAGTCTCCAGCACTGTGGATGGTGAAGGCAGGGGATTGTGTGCAGATGTGCTTGGAGAGTGGCCAGACGCTTTGCCCTGAGAGAACATGTGGTCTGGGACTGTTTACGCTGGCACTGTCTCAAATCAACCCCCACACAACATGCTAGGCCTCACAGGACAACACACACACACACACACACAGATCTCTTTCCCCCACTGCTGCTCAGGAGCCGTTCTGCTAACTGAGCGACATCAATCTTCATGTCAATTGTTGAACGTGAGGTGCATCCATTCATCAAAATAAAGCAAATATATTTTAAGTAATAACTTACTTTTGTTAAAGTTGGCATGCAATGAAAATTAACCTTATTTTCTAAATGTATATTATACGTCTTATTGTGTTTAAATGTTTTCTTGAGATTGTAAGTTTTATTCAGTATATCACAACTGGATCTTCTCTCTGGTGACGTGCAGAACTTCTCCAATCACATCATTTAGTCCACCCCCCCCCACCCACACACACATTTTATAATCCAATCAACAAATGAAGGATTGAACCAAGAAATAAGATTTCAGACAATGGAGAGGAAGGTTTTCTGTGAATAATGACTTTAATTTCTTTCTGTTCCTTGCACAAGTCTACTATTTGACTTGACAAGAATATAAAGATGTATTATGGTATTTGGGGGATTTTTTTTCCTTGGATTTTTGTCCCTTTTGTAGCTTGGCAGCCTCTGGTTACCATTCACATTCATTATCTGGATACATAGTGAACATCCTCCTTAAAGGAATCATTCACCCCAAAATTATAATTAGCTGAAAATGTACTCAGCCTCAGGCCATTCATAATGTAGATAAGATAGTTTTTTCATCAGAACAAATTTGGAGAAATGTAGCATTAAACCACTTGCTCACCAATGGACCCTCTGCAGTGAATGGGTGCCGTTAAACAGCTGATAAATACATCTCAGTAATCCACAAGTATCCCACATGACTCAAGTCCTTCAATCTTGTAAAGTAAAAAGCTTCATGTTTGTAAGAAATAAATCCATCATATAGGAGTTTTACATCTTGGATGGTCAGAGAGTGAGTACATTTTCAGCAATTTTTTATTTCTGTGTGAACTATTCTTTTAAAATCTTGTGTGTGTGTGTGTGTGTGTGTGTTTGAAAAAAAAACCACGAGGGTTCAGCCTTATTTTTGTGTGATCTATTTCCCTTTAATGAAACTCTTGGATGGAAGCAGATTTTTGTTTGCAGTTTTGATGCAGGATGGCATAATAACCCACAGATTCATATGGCTCAAGATGACAAATCTAATGGCTCACTTGAAACTGAAAAAAGAGCACTTGCTTTACCCAAATTGGCGGCCAAATCTTGCGCTGGGTGTGTTTCAGAGACAGTTGAATGCACAGATTGTCACAGATGCCTAGGGGGAGGAGGTCATTAAGCATGGATGGTTGTCATGCTGTGTCAGACGAAGAGCTTGTTGGATTTATACCCCAATGTACAATGAGCTTTATCACCACCCCCAAGCTTTTCTCCCAGTGAGACATGGGGAATGAGGGTAGATACATGTTGAGGCACGTGGACAGCCAGACATCCCTGCTACACTACTCCCAGATGCTCCACATAGCCGGAATGCTGTTCTCCTTCCACAACATCTGCCGGCTGCACATCATCCCAAAAGATCCACAGGAATGGATGTCCCCACATCACAGACTGAGTCTCTTGTCTTGACCTCTCTATGGATTGCAGATGTCATTCAGATGAAGAATTTGTTTTTCTTCAGTAGGACTTTTTAATGGGTTTGGCTTAACCCATGTTAAAAAGACACCAAAGTTATTTACCAAGATTAAAAAAGCTCAAAGTACAAAACGCACCAAATAAAACCGGGAAATGATCAAAAAAATAAAATAAATGTGGCAAATTTAGCAGTGATTACGTACTTTCATTAAACACTGACTCACATGTGTTAGGTGACATCATTTGATCTATTAGATCATTTCAATGGTCCTTCTTTAAAGAGAAGTCTATGCTGTAAACCATGAATCACTGCAATTACAGTATATTAGGCTTGGGTGGGAGATGTTAAATCTCCAAGAACTGTGTGGTATCTTGTTCAATATATAACAGTGGGGTTTATTAGAGAGGGTGGAGGACAAAAACCCTGAAATGAGAAAATGTGCACTAGCTGGAGAAAAAAGCGCAAAGACTGGTGTCTAGTGCCACCCAGAGGACAGCGCACTTTAATGGAAAAAATGAGGTATCATGTATTAACTTTTGGGAGCAGTCTTATTGTAGCAGTATTTGTAAATTTATATAATATATTATATTACAGTATTCATTATTATTTAGAATTTTTATCATTTCAGTTTTTAACCTGATTTGTGTATTGGTCATATTATGATTGATTTATATTTATTTCCATTTTAGTTTTGTAGACCTACTTTAACTCAAACTTCTTATATTCCAGTTAGTAACTAATATAATACTTTTAATTTTCATTAATGATTTTTTTAAATATTTATTTTATTTTATTTTCAGGTTCATTTTAATTAATGGAAACTTTGTAATATATTACAATTTTGGGTAACAATAACAACATTTGTTGTGAGGAGCATGGGGAAAGTTATTTTTTAAAACTAAATTTTAAAATGATAAAAACATCCTATAAAAATTAAATACATACGTTTATTTACATTTTAATATAATGATTATTACATTTAATCGATTTAATAATTCTTTTTAAATTATATATATTTAATACATTGTCTTAAATGATTAAATGCAAATTTAATTAGGTTATTTAAGTAATTTATTTATTACCTATTTATAAGTGCCTGAATGCTTTAATAATGTGGCAATTTTGTAAAGCCCAGATAATTTCTGAAACTGTACAGGAATAATTAATTTAGATAATAACATTAAAAAATAAATAATTAAATTAGCCTTCAGTAAGACTGATTGTGACTGTATTGTGGCATAATAAAATATCTCAGTTAGGATCAGACCCTGCATGGACTGATCCATGAGCTTGCAGTCGGTATCTCTGTTTCCTCTCTGACCCTACCAAGTGACACTTTTATCAAAAACATAGGTTATGCAGATGTTGCATTTTACTCTGGTTAGATGTTCCACCATAGGCATCTACCATGAAGAAATTATTTCTTTTTAATCACTCTCTTCGTGGTTTGTTCTAAGTCTAAATGAATAAAAGAGTACAATATATATAAAAGGGTAGATTCAGAGATGTATCATCTGAGCTGTCTATCCAGGAATTGTTTTGAACAAAATAAACTTCCTCCAGGATGAAAGACATGTGGATTTAAGACATGAAGAAGGCACAAAATGAAACTCCCATCTTATTATTGCTACTGATATACAAATGCTAATTTTCTTAGAATGAGAACAGTTTTCACTCATTAAGTTTTTTAATACTATATCTAGTCTATCTATAACGACCAAGCAAATGAGAACCAACTTATGCAATAACCTTTATTGACCACTAGATGGACCCATGTGACTTTAAGATAAGAGACAAAAGAACTCGTACCTGAAAATGAACAAAGGAAGAAACGGGGAAACCAATAGCCAACCTTAATTATTACACAGCTACTCTTTGTATTAATTAATACACTTCAATTTATTACATATCAATCTAGTGTGCATTAATAATTGATCAAAGCCCAAATTTTTTAAAATAGCAATAGGGCAATCCTAGCCACCTAAACTTCCTTCAGAACTGTCCATGACCAATAATAATAATAATAATAATATTACACATTTTGCATTATTCTTAAGTAGTTTTTTGTTGTTATCCTTGATTCGTAATGTTATTATATTAGAATAAAAATTTACAATATAAAGTAATACGCCTGTAAGTATTACAAGACCTGAATTTTAAAACGTCTTTATTTATTAGCAACAGCTATCTAGCCAAAAGCAATTCCTCATAAGCAAGTCAACTAATACAAATTAATTAAGCCTACTTTGAGTCAAAATTATAGAGCCAAGATGGCTGCGTGGCTGGATCAGTTTCTACCGACTGAGGGGGAAAACAAATGGTCAGCCGTAAGCTGGGCCGCGCATGCGCAGGAGCCCAGTGCCGCGTAGGGCTTTCAGATTTTTTCACTCCTGTCGAGGTGGATGACGTCATGCAGCAGCCCAGTAGAGGCTCCACATTGTCCCTCACTCAAATTGTAACCACCAGCATCAGAAGCGGTGGGGTACAGAAGAGTGGAGCCTTTTTTATTTTTTATTTTTGCGGACGATTCTTGCATTATTCTTGCATTTTTACCATCCTGATTTTGCAAAAGGAATAATTTTATCACAGACAAGACCGCTTTGATGTAAAGGATTTTTTAAAAAGACACCACATACCTCTGTTTGCATGCTGTTATTCAGTAAGCAACATACGTGACTGTGCCATTGTACAACACCTCGCCTTTTTAGTCTGGAAAAGCCTTTTTTATGCATAGATTTTAATGACACATTCTCTGCTCTGCATATTGCCATTTGCTAGCGTGTCAAAGGGCGCGAGGAACAACAGACCACGGCGGACAATCGTGAGGTGTGGATGAGGTCTTTGAATCCAGCCTTACGTGAACAATTGTGATATTTCCATAGGCAATGCCATCTTGCAATGCAAACATGCTGGCTGTTGGATTGCTTTACCTGGGGTTAATTCTTGCAATAGAGATTGTAGATCCCACCAGAGCCATTGAAGGTGAGTAATTACGATTAAACGTGTTATTTTGTCCATGCATGCATTTAGGAGACAGTCTGTAAAGTTTTCAGACATGGCCTGGTGAGTGTGAGCAGGCAACGTGTGGGCTGCTGCTTTCGACACCCACTTATGTGGGCAGCAGTGTGATTATTTCAAGCTTGCAGGTTTGATTTTGAACAAATAAATATGCCTAGGAGGGCATTGCGCAGTTTTGCTATCACCTGTTCCGTGATTGCTACATCTGTCTTCGTTATCCTCATCCAGACTCGCGCTAATTCTTTATGAAACATTCGCATTATAAGCATGTGTGCACAGAAGCCACAAATCGGCCGCTTTTTAACGCGTTCAACGTGCCTTATGGGGACAAATTGGAGATGCAGGAGTTGAGTTATTTCGTAATAGCTTCATAGGCCTGTGCATTTTGCCGGAGTCGTTTAAAAATTCAAACGCCTGTCATTTGGTATTCTTCTGCTTGCATGAATTCGTACAGTATGAGTGCAAGCCGAGCTCGCCACAGGTCTATTTGCATGCAGTGGACATGCTCCATGTTCCCGCATTCTTAGCGGTCTATTCAAGTGCATGGATAGGCACAAACTCCTCTGCAAGTGTTGCTGCTTCTTGGATTATTATCTAAGGCAGATATTGAGTGTAATTGCTCTTATTTACTCCAAAATCAGGTATCCAAAGCTAGTTGATCAGTACTTAGTCCAAGTTTGCTATGTAAGTTTAGGTAGAAGCGATTTGATCAATGCACATTAGATGTTTATCATTTAGTTTTACTTCAAGTGTACGATTTTTACATTGTAAATCAATAGCACAAAAATATTCTTAAAGTCATAGTCATTTAATGTAGTCCGCTTTTTATATTACAGCCTAATATGTTTATTTTTATTTTATGTTAATAGCATTTTCATGTTTTTTTTTATGATTCGAGTATACCACAAAACAAGTCTTTGTTGGCAGATGGAAATTTAAAATGTTTTGCACCATAAAACTTGATTAGACACAGATTTTAACATCGGCTACAAAGCTGGTATGGGGAGTATTTTTCCTCCCTTTTAAAAACAGTTGACAATCCTGTTCATTGTGCACATTTATATGGTTAGTTGCAGTTTAATATTTGCATTGAGCATTATTTTTCTCTTCTGTCCATGATTAGAACAGACCCGTGAATGGTTTTTAGGGTTGAGAACCACAGTATGGTTGTCATTGTTTGACACCTCTGATTGTTTTTTGGTATTCACGATGCATTCATATGATAAATATTTAAAATCACCAAAGAGCTTGACCTAGTTATTCCTTTTATAGCATTTGTTTTAAAATTTGCGATGTTAACAGTAACTATCCAAAGAAATGAGAGGAAAGTGGTGCCTACAAAGCACACCTTTGATGCCTTTTAAATAAATACTCCAGATAGTTTTCTGTGACACCTGTATAAATTATGCAACAGTCCTATTTAGTATGGCTCAGAAAACTGGCCTACAAAAAGCCCACATTTTAAATTATGCAGATCTAAATGTAATGCTCATGCCCACAGAAATAAGTGCATAAAGGCCTGATCAAGAGAAGTTAAAAGGCTGTGATTTACTTTAGTCTTTCACTAAGCAGCACTTCACAGTCACACATCAGCTGTTAAGAATAAGCTGCTGTTTTGTCTAAAAAGTATAGTTTAGTCAAAAATGTAATTTATTCACCCTCATGTCAGTCATTCCGAACCTTTCTTCTGTGGTTTATCTGTATATCATCCATACAATGAAAGTCAGTGGAGTTCAGTGTTGTATTTGGACCCCATTGGCTTGTTGGACCCCAAGTCATGTTTAGGGTTGACTGTCACTTTATATTTTTTACATTTTCAGTAATCATAAAAAGTACTTTCAGGAAACCTAAGTGATTCATGACTGTTGATGCAATAGCTAAGTATGAGTAGTTTTGTCTGAAGTCATTTGATTGAGTCATTGACCATGTGACGCCACCTTAGATGATTTGGACTCTCCCTCTGGAGTCTTTCCTGCCCGAGTTCTGATAATAGGTTTAGTTACTTGAGAACCTCCGCACATTTCAGATCTTTTATCAGAACTTTTATCTTGTCTAGACAGGATTTGGAGCCCTGGGGGATGTGGGTATTTTTATTAAACTGGAACGTAAAGATAACGGTCATAAAGAAATATTCTATTTTCGAACAAACCTCATCTCACTCCGTATACTTCTAAAATAATAAGACGAGGTTTCCTTGGCGTGGTATGAGAGAAACGTAGGTTTTATGATAAATGAATGACCTGGGAGTTTGTGTGCTCTGTGGAAGACAAGGAGGAAATGGTCTAGCGGATGGAGGCAGGGTTGAAGTTCTCGTGCTGTATTATCTTGCTCCACCTCCACCCTCTCTGGAACATCTGGATATAGGAGACCCATTAGTTTAGATGTTATAGGGGAAGAATGGGAAAGCAGACCATTAGTGACCAGCCTTGGCTTACAGGATTGGGAGTATGTGTCTACAGAGTCATTGCTTCACTGTTGGATCACATTCTGGCATGTGATGCTAAGCACCGATTTAATGTACATGTTAGCATTTGGCTGCATGGAATGCAGAGTGACCCTTGCAGTGGTTCAGGCGTAGGTGGTGAGTGGGCCCGAGCTTGAATCAAACTGCTGTCAATGACTACAGCAGGAACTCGTGGCTCTGCCTGGATCACTGTTGGAGCAGGAGAACTGATGCTTTTTTATTTATCCGAGTAGAACATTTCATTTTTTCCATTTAGACCATGTCTCTAAACAGGGCCAACTTTTTGAATTTGATTGTGGGGGTAAAAATTGGCTTATGCAGGTGGTTAGGTGTCAGTTTGGCAGTTTTCAAACACATAAATTGCAAATTCTGTATATGAATTTTTAAAGTTCTTTTGATTCCTGTTTTATTTTCAGCTTAGCTTTAGCTTTTTATTTTAGCTTTTTGTTAGTGTTCACAGTTTTTTAAAATGGTTTATTTTAGGTTTTAGTATTTTTAATCAAATTTTCATTAAGTTTTTTTTAGGGAGTGATAATTAAATACTGTTATTATTCACTTATTTTTTAAATGTTAATTAGTAAGCAGTTAGACATGTTTTTTTTAGTTTATATTTAAATATTTCTAAATTTATTTTACGTTTTATTTAATTTCAGCATTATTTTCATAAAAAAAAAATATTTATAACTAATTTTAGGGCTGCCAAAGTTAATGTGCAAAGTTAAATGTGTATAATTAAAAAAATTCAGCAAACACTTTTGTTATTGGTATATAGTGGTATTTTTGTGTTTAATAAAGACTAAGTTATACAAAAACAAAGTATTTTTTGTTCTTTATTTGTTAGTTTTGGAGTCATTAAATGTATGTTAATGTAGTTTTAGTTTTAATTTCTATTTAACTTTTATTTTAGTTTTTGTCATTTAGTTTTCTCTAAAAATATTAATGCTGATAATAACCAACCAGTCTTTTTGCCCTTTGTTGATCAGTGCTTCATCTTATGAACACATCTGTCTTTGTGGCTCAGCTACTCCAGAGGTTTCTACAATCCTCTTATAGTCTGAAATAAGTCCATGAATCCTCCTACATTCATACATTAATACATCTACTCATACAATCAGTATTCATTCAACCATTCGTTTCTCCCACACCATCTCTGCCCCATCTGATGAATGAATAGAGCTACATTATAAACCTCTTAGTAACATTCTCATTCAGGCTGGGATTTCTTTTGTTGTTGTTGTTAGTTAAAGAGCAATGCAATGGCAAAGTCTGTTACATAACCTTTATATGATGTAAAACGCTGCACAGCAGAAATTCAAATGTGGCCGCTTACTCACTTAAAGGGCTCAGTGCATCTTTGACATACTGTCAGTGCTGTTTGAGGTGCTGATTGTGATGTCTCAGACTCAGAATGGTCAATACTTAGCTCATGAATATTATTTGGGTTATGGACAAGTATTTAACATTATCTTTGAATGTGTCTATAAATGGTATATATGTGGAGTATAGATACAGAGTTCAGGTTTGTGGTAGAGTTTTGCTCATTTCCAAGTCAAAACTGATTTGTTAACCTCAGCCTAATGATTAGAAATGCATTTTACTTTTTGTTTAAAAACCACTGAATATAAATGAGCTGTCTGTTTTTTTGCATTTTGTTTTTAATTTCACTCGAACCAATTGTGAACTATGGAAAAGACATAATTTGTGAAAATGTAAATGTGCGTACTTCAAGTCAAGTTATTACAGTTAATTAATTAAATTAATATTATTGTTTTGTGTGTGTGTGTGTCTATATGATAAAGTCCTATAATTTAGTGTACCTGCTGTAATGCGAGACAAATTTCAGACTTTGTCTGGCAATAAAAATTTATCGTATTGTAAAACCTTAAACATTTTCGCTGCTTTAAATAAAAAAAACTTACAAGCACTTCTTGTTTTCATTTAGTTTGACTTAATGTACTAAAATAGCTAAAACTGAAGTCAAAAGTGAATAAAAACTTTATAGACATTAAAAAAGAACCCAAACTAATAAAAAATGTCAAAACTAAATGACCTAAACTAAGAAAATAAAAGCTATTATAGTAGCTTAATGATACTAAAATAGCACTGCTTTAAATGGAAGTCTGTTTTGCAGGACAGATTTTGAAGGTTTAGTCAGGACTTAGAGTGAATGAATTGCTCAAATCTGTAAGTGTATTAAGTATTAAATGTATTAAATGTGGTAACTTTCACACACCACTACCAAGGATACAATGAAGGGACATAATGAAAGTATTCGACGTTTACGAGATAATCGATAATTACGATAATCCTACTTCTTTTCAAACCAGTTTACAGCTCAAATAACACAATTTTGGAAAGAATACATTTATGAGTGCTTATAACAAAAAATATCCTTGATAATGTTCTTTAAAGGGTAACTAAACCATAAACCAACTTTTTTAGTTAATGATCTGTAAGAATGGGGCTTTATTAGTGTGGTTCATTGATTCAAGTAATTTTTTTGACATTTGAGTATAAAGGGTTTTATTTCTACAATATATGGTGTAAAAACGTCTGAGTGCTGCCCACTTCAGGTTGAACGGTGGCTACTGCAGTTGATTTTTCCTATTGGATGTTTGCGGTGGTAGGTGACGCAAGCAGTTTCCAGCTCACCACGCCCCCTGGTACGAGCTACCACACCCCTGGCAGTATAAAACCATCTTGTTCCGTCGAAATCACTGTAGCGAGTCAGGAGTTGGAATTGCGAGTATTGAAAACGATCAGGATAGAGTACTTTAGCATCTATTTAGCATACCATTTATATAATTATTTAGATTATTTTGTGTAGCCTATGTAGTTAATTAGCAGTGCTCTGCCCACTTCTCAACATTTTTCAAATATCGCCAGTGGGTGGAGTCAGGCTCTGACCAGGGGTGTAGTTACATTTTAAAAGCATAGTAACAGCCAACATGTGCCTTAAACGTGATTTTGGTTTGCCTCTGGTGTTGTCCGTTAAGCTTGGCTTGTAATGAACCCGGAACGTTCCTTTTTAAAATTATTCAAGGCTTTAACAGAAAATCAGTTTATTTTTGTCGCCGTACAAGAATTGTCTCTTGAAATAAGAAAAGCGCAATGTAATAGCATTAGATTGCGCAGCTGGAGTCTTACAACCCCGGGCCTGAGGAGGCTCTAATCTCCCTCTCTTAACCTCCCCTCTCCCTGAGAAAAATCGGTAGACTCCTCTGCGACTGAGGGCTAAACCCAGATTTGCATAACCGACTAGACATTGTGTGAGAGGTTGGGAGCTGTGGATGAAAGGATAGTGTTGATAGTAGGGAGTTGAGTGTGCTGTAATTGGTGTTTTCGGTTTGCGTTGGAGTGTTTACCCTACTTAACTGCTATACTCAGGAGGACATGGCTTCATGTAGCAAAAACAGGGGAAGATGGGGGCTGTTCATGGGCCAGTGATGGGGAACATAGGCGAGTTGTTATCAGGCGCTTCTGTCAACTACTAGCTCATGACTATGGCAGACATGCGTGTAATGCTTGGCCGTTCTGAGTCTGAAGACTTGATGATTTGAAGGTTCTAATGGACTGCTTTCCTTCCTCACATGAGGCGCAAACATGGCTGCTCAAAAGTTGAGGACAGTTGTCATGTTTACTCGACATCCTACACTCATGTGCTAGAACTCTTTCCTATATTTCTCTCTTTTACTTTTTTGTTTCTCTGCTGTCAAATGATTATTCACGATTAATCGCATCCAAAATAAAAGTTGTATGCAATACTCACAAATATTATGTAAACAAAAACTTTTATTTTGGTTGCAATTAATGTCAAAAAGCACAAAAAACCATTAAAAGTAACGCGTATGACTATATATTCCAAGTCCTTTTTTTCTGGATGTTTTTGGAGCTCCTTTCCCCATTTACTTTCATTGAAAGGACAAAGAGCATCCCACAAAATCACGCGCACACATAAAAAAGCTCTCTTTGTGTTCAATCTTATGGGTTTGGAAAGTTTAGGGGTTTAGTAAATCATAATAATGACAGAAGAACTTTCATTTTTGTTTGACCTGTTTCTTTAAGTATCTATTCTCCACTTGCTCTGTTATATTCTAGATGACCTCAGTCCATTGAAGTTTTTGTATTGTGTTTTAACACTCTTCACCGTCTCTCACATCTGGCCGTCAGAGAACTGCTCATGTGTGAAAGCAATTCAGATCCAAATCATCTTTTGTGCTGTGACTAAAGACCGTCTGCATCACACCCAGAGCCGTTAAAAATACTCAACCTTCAGCAGTTTACTAGAAATGTACATTTGACGGTCATGAAAATGACTTGTCATTGTACTCAAGGCTGATTTGTAATCAGTCATCATGTTGTTTATATGAAATGACTGGTGTTAGGAAAGAAACAGGTGTTGTATGGACATCATACCCACCCTTTAATAGTTTCATGGGAAGTTTACACCTGGGAACATGTCTAGGCAGCTCTTGCAATCTTGGTAAACCCTGTCCGTTGCTCTTGTCACATGTAACAAATCTAGAAATTCTTTGATAGCTTGATGAAAACAATGGGCATACACTGGGCATAAAGGTCTAACTGAAAAGAAGGCTAAGCAAATAATAGCTACATGTTATGTTAAAGGAGAATCAGTTAATCTTTACACAATGAGAAGCAGGGTGAGACCTTTCATGAAAAGGTTATATGTTAGTGCAGAGAAGGAAGCTACAATGAAGCAGCTTTGTATTTTATTGCATATTCCATTTCAAATTACAGGTAAACAAATTGCAGTAAAATAGGAGTAAATAAAAACAATGTAATACTGAATGTTATAATTTTAGGTTACAAATATATTTTTTGCATTTTAAACTACAGGTGAAACCCAGTTACATAGGACTAAAGTAAAAAAAGAAATAAGGATGAATGTTACAATTATGAGTGGGCTCACTTTAATGTATAAAACCACTCTTCTATAAATTACACACACGTTCACACTCAATTTACTGTCCTATTCTTTAATTGTGTATTTTTTTTCCCTACATGTTGTAGCCAGTGTTTTTAACTTAAAAAAATAAATAAATAAAACATTGAAATGAAAAATATCAATATTGGATGAAAAGCTTAATACTGAAATAAAATAAGTTGAAGTGAAATGAAAACAAAATGAAACAGAAATACAGAGAAAACATAACATTTATTAAAATTACAAAATTAAATGTAATTGAAAGAATTTTTTTTGATAAATTCTATAATTTTCTCTTGTGGACTATATGTAAACATATTTTCTGTAAAATATCTAATTCAGGTCAGTACTAAATAAACAGTAGCATGCATTTTGCAACTATTATACACTCTGGGAACTGGAAGCCATCTTTAAGCCTTTAATGCGTTTTCAAGCCATATAAAAGAACTGGCCTTTTATTTCCTCATTGGAGAATATAGCTTATTGGGATTGGATACACACAGTGGCATAGGTCATTGAAGTTTTGGCCATGAATATATGTCCTCTTTAAGAGACACGGTTGAAATTCAAGTGTAGCAAATCCTAGCTTCCTTTTGCAGACATGGGTACAAAATTTACTTTGGTGTTTTTTTTTTCAGTTTTTTTGCAAGGTATCATCAAAAACATACACAAGCAAAATAATTTATTCCCCTTTAGTTTATTTGGCTTTATCTATCCCAAAGTTGCTTTTTAACACTGTGTTGTTTTGGTATGCTTCAAAATCTTTAAGCAGAATATGAGCAGAAATGTGTTTTTGTCAACATCTGGTGACACAGAATGACACAGAATGGTCACATTATGTGTGAGCAGCAGGCCAGTACGTGGTGCCCTGGTGTTCCCAGGATGCTCCTATTGGACCGTATTGTCCTATTGTTTGTGTGTATCTGCACGCTTCAGTGTGTAACAACACTCAGTGTGTTTTCTAAGGCACTTTTCTAAGTTTCAAATGAGTTGGACCCTCGACCTGCTCAGTGTGATGTTTTTCAGATGGGTCACTGGACTGTATTTGACACTGGGTTTCAGCACAGAAATGGAGCAGTGTGAGAAGAGAATGTAGCCTAATTGGTCTTCACTTTACCCTCATGTTAACCCATATCCTTTGCTAGGGGTAGTGCACTGTTGTGCTAAAAAGGCAGCAAAATGCAGCGATAAGAACAGCTTTGTTGCAGAAGTTTCTCTGTTTGAAACTTCTTTTCCACTGAGTGATTTAACTGGAAGATGTTGCTTAGTTGATGTGTTGTGGTTTGTAGTATTTGATCTCATTGTTGAAAATCCTATTGGTGGAATGTGTTACTGGCCTTTCGAAAATCTAATTGCGTATTGTGTATAATCTGATTGTTGGGAAATAATTTATTTAACCGTGAATCTGTTTTCTCCAAAGATAAATAATGATGGACCTGATTATTGATGCATGAGTCAAATCCACGTTTGAAAAAAAAATACAGTAATAAACAACAATATTGTGAAATATTGAAACAATTTAAAATCACTGTTTTATATTTTAATTTATTTTGGCAAAAGTGGAATTTTCAGAGGTCATTCCCTAGTCTTCAGTGTCACATGATCTTTCAGAAATCAGTATTATTCTTATTATTAGAAATGTTGAAAAGAGTTGTTGATGTTTACGTATTACTGAGTTATGAATATTTTTTTTGAAACTGAGATACCACAAAATCTAACTGACTTTAAACTTTTGAAAGGTAGTCTAAATGATTATGCAAATTTGATTTAATACATCTTTCTGTTTGCGAAGAGACAGATGTACATTGTCATTTGTGTCATTAGACATACTAACATAAAATCGCCAACAGTCACTCATGTCGCCTCGAGTGGCCTGTTCTTATGAAAATATGAATGACTTCTACTTGCTTTATGCTACAGTTCACTGTCAGTGCGAATGGCTCTTAATGGGTTGCTTTAATTGTTACTTTCAGATGACTATTTACTCTGTCAAAGAGTTGCTGAGCCTTTAAATTTATTTAGAAATTCTTCAATGGTGTAATTTACACGCTGTGTTTAGCTTTCACTGTCACCTGGAGGTCTGTGAGGCAGACAGACATTCCTAAAGGGAGGAGAACAGTGCAAGTTGATGAGAACCAGCCTTTGCCTCTGATCTCTCGTTTTTGTCTTTGTCATTTTTTTCTCTCTCATTTTGCAGGTTTTCTCTGTATTTTAGCCTACAACTTGTAATTACAAACAGGACCTTCAAGAATTTCCATGAGAATGTAGAACAGAGAGAGAGAGTTATGTGGCAGTGTTTAGTGAAACTTCCAGATCTTTTCTGCACTGTAATAAGAACCTCCCTGATATGCTTGTCATCTGAGCAAAAATCTAAATTCTCTGTTCCAAAATTCCATTGTGGGCTCCAAAGACCCGAGTTAAACCCGAGAACTCAAGTCTTTTATGAGCCCATATCTTCTCAGAGGACGAGTCTGCAGAAGAAATCAATTAAAAGGTGCTGGAATGTGTGGCCAAGGCCTGGAGTTGATTTGGAGGGGCGGTGCGCTGTGAGGGGGAAGATGAGACTGAGGGGCTGAGAGTGGGTCACACCTCTCCCAGCTGGCTTTAACTGGCTCAGATAGCGAACCCCAGATGGGACGAGCCCAGGAGGTCTTTCTTCCTTTTCTTGTCTGCGTCCACTGTGGTTTGCCTTCCTTTTAATCACTCACAACTTAAAATTGTCGTCTTCTCATTTCAGCTTGGATCAGCTTTTATCTTCTAGTAATGAATGTGCAAACCAGCTAGTTAACTAAGTCTGACTAATTGTCTTAAAGGGATATTATACCCAAAAAAGTTAGTTTACCAGCGTCCTTTATAAATATTTTTGGTTGTTCCACAGAAGAAAGTAAGTGAGTAAGTTTTAATGAAAGTCTGAATATTTCAGCTGGTTGTGGGTTTGTGTGAACAAAATGGATGCATTTCTTTGTGGTCTGTAAATAAGATGCATTCTTAATTTGAAAAATAGGTGGACAAAGAAGAAATGAATTTAATTTATTTATGTATTTTTATACATTTTTGGTGGGTGGGGTGTTTTTAACTTAACACAGAATCTTACACTCATGGTGGGCCGGTGGGGTTTGAAAAGATAAATAAAATCAAAAATGTTATTTCTAAAATAAAATATTACATAATTTGAGAAAAAGAGTATATTTAAGAAAAAAAAAACTAAATTAGTCAACTAGTTTGTTGTAGACCCATTTTTACTCATACTTTTCTTTTCTCTTTTTTTTTTTTTTTTACAAAAAATAATACATTGTACCTTTTGTAATCTCCAGATGATCTCACAAGCAGATAATTACTAAACTTTGAGACTAATTTAGGCTACTAGCATATAGCTTTTTATTTAAACCACAATTGTGGATGATTATATTTTTAGACTTTGCTTCTGATGTCCACTGTCTTGGATCTTGTCCAGTGGCAAAAAAACAGAAGTCATCTTCGAGGTTTACAGACAAACCACAATAAGCAAATAAAGTTGAAGGGTTAGTCAATCTATTTTTCTTTCATTCCCTGAGTGCAGGCCCTGAAGTTCCTGAGGTGGTAGGCTACAAAAACTTTCCAATCTGATCATGCTTTGCAAAAGACATGCAAAGGTAGTCTCACATTCCAGGTATTCAGTGGTCAAATATTAAATGTAACTATTAAAGGAAAACACCACCGTTTTTCCATATTCCACTATGTTCTTCCCTCAACTTGAGTTGATCTGTACCTCTCCCATCTCAGTCCATGGCAGCGCCACTATGCTAGCGTTTAGCTTAGCACCATTCATTCCTTAGGATCCAAACAAGCATGAATTTAGAAGCTATCAAACACTTCCGTGTTTTCCTTATTCAAAGACGGTTACATGAGCAGTTACATGAGTAAGTATGGTGACACAAAATAAAACGTGGCGATGCACCAATACTGATATTGGGCCCGATACTGCGCTCCTGTACTCATACTCTAAATAATGCCCCGATACTGAAAGCCGATACTACACAGCGAGTGAACAGAGCTGTGTCCAGAAAAATAAACACTGACAACAGAATAAAAGAGAGTAGAAATAAGTTATTAGAGATTCAGGATTTCTATGAAGTACATGTAAGTAATTAATATAATGTTTTACATTCAATATTCATGCCTGTATAGTGGATGTGCAAGAGCTGATAAGCAGAGTGCACTGAGTGAAATGAGCGCGCGGCTGTGCAGAGACGTGAGCTTGACTAATGAATATCTCTCACAGACATCACTGGAAAGTTTGTAGGTCGGTTGTTTATGTCAAAAGCAAGCAAGCAAATCAGTGAACAAGTTACTAAAGTTATTTGAAGGTAAGGAAAGTGAGCGAGAGAGAGCCAGCGAGCAAGGACTTCTGTTGCATGATCTTGATTGCTGTTTGCTCTATTAGCGCATGCATTTGGATTAAAACTAAATTGTAAATATAAAACAAACAAAAATTTTAGGGGCATTCACTATAAACAACATTTATTTTAAACGTCAAGCATACACGATTACAGCAAAAGTGAATATAGCAGACTGTGTGAAATGCTCTAGACTGGAAGTGTCTTCTGAACCAATGCAAACGTGTGCGTGCTGCGCATGTTTAGCTTGCTCTAAAATTATGTTTTTATTTGTACGTCAGGGTCTGCGTGTAGTGCGCATGACGCAAATTAGATCAAAATATACGGGCGCACTCGTATAATGTATAATCATTGGTTCCCTGCATTACACTATTGTACTGCTGCAATAGAGCAGCTCTAATGCGCCATTTAAATGAACAGTGGAAGTAACAAAAGCTTATACAATACTTTTTTACAGGTATAATTAAGTGTGGAAATAACTGAAGGAAATATCTGTTTGCTAGCTGAAGCCAACTAACATGATTGTTGTTGTTCTTTTTATTTTGTCTCTGTACCCAATATTTGTAAAAAAAAAAAAAAAAAAAAATGCTGACTAAATGCTGTGAAAATACAGGCATTGGTCTCGGCGAATACCAAAAATGAAAGTGTCGGTATTGGACTCTTTCTGAAAAAAGTGCTATAGGTGCATCCCTAGCGATTTCCTAAGTGGATAAAAATGATAACTATAATGTATGGCGGAAGAGCACTTCGCAGCACTTCGACCTCGGTGCATTAATATCACTCCTAAAAACTGTTCCTGATGATATTACTGTGCTGTGAAGTGCTCTTCCGCCATACATTATAGTTATCATTTTTTATCTGCTTAGAAAATCGCCTCGTTTAATTTTGTCATCATACTTACTCTTGTAACTACTCATGTAACCTTCATGTAAATCTTTAAATAGGGAAAACACGTAAGTGTTTGGTGGCTTCTAAATTCATCCCTGTTTGGAACCTAAAGAATGAATGGTGCTAAGCTAAACGCTAGCATAGTGGCGCTGCACACTACAGAGATTAAGTGCACGCACTGAGACAGGAGAGGTACGTATCAACTCGTCTAAGTTGAGGGAAGAACATAGTGGAATATGGAAAAATGGTGCCATTTTCCTTTTTTTTTTTTTAAATGCATTTGCACATTTTGATGCATTTGGTGTAAAATTACCATTTACCAAAATTTCCAAAGGCAACAAAAGTCCAAGTGACAACAGGGATAAAAAATGAGATCAATCTTGGCTTAAAGTCTTTGAAGTAATGTTATGGGATGAACCAGGAGCATGTTCACCATCATAAGATTGATACTGTGATTACAGCCCCAAATAGTGCTGGGCGGTTTGACCAAAAATGTATATAACGTTTTTTTTTTTCAAAATTATACCGGTTTTCCGGTTTATGACATTTTTTTTTCATGCATAATCAGGTGTACAATGCATCTTCTGCTGGTTGATATTCCAAGAAGTGCTTGCGGCTAAGGTGCTGGAGCAAATTGTTCGTGTTGCCGCCTTTAGCGACAATTTTAGCCCGACAGCACTTGCATAAAATGGATATTATATATGCATAATCTGCCTGCGGTGCATATGCAGTCCGCAGCACGGACTCATTGTGCTTTCACACAGGACGTGTTTGCAGTCCGCTACTGATCCGCGTCTGTTTAGTCCACAAACACAACATTTGTTCATTGTTTTGATTTCATATTATGTAAAAAAAAAAAAAAAAAAATATATATATATTTCAGCATCGTAAGTCTTTTATCACAGAACAGTAACAATCTTTCATATAGACATTAGTATTAACTCAATAAATATAAACAACGCATTATTCATGCATTTTACTTCTAGGTTAGTATAATAAGCTGCTCAAGCAAGCGGCAAAACATTTAAACACAATAATTAGCCTACTTTTCTTGTACACAGACAGAAACAGTCTCGTGCATTTTGCATTTAAATCTTCATCACAAACAATCCCACGGGTCTTAATGAACTTTGTTTTTCTGCTTCCATAAAAGTGAACATATACATTGTTTTCCTTGTTTATCTAAAAGTGCTCTTTTTCTTGTTTTAAACCTAGCCAAAAACCCATGTGACTGCGTTTCCATGTCAATCCATGTTCATTTTTCCTGCGAACAATGCGCTTTCACTTTAATTCAGCGCCTGCAGCACAGCAAAAATAGACTCAGTATGTTAACAATCGCTGCACTGCTGCAGAGCACCGCTCCTTGAACGCACTGATGGACCGCAACCTCGTGCAGCTGGAATCCGTTAATACGACTGTGTGAAACAGGCGTTATAACGTAACACCAGAGCACTGCTGTGTACCCTCACCACGCCTCGCAGTCGTTGCTTAGAAATGCAATATTGTAAAGGGTCCGTCTGAAACAGTGTCTCGCGGCCGCGGCAAAGCATAACGTTCGTTCCAAACGCTGAGTAATTAAATACACCGGTATGGCGGTATATTCAAAATTAACATCGTAACGAAAATATACACCGGTTTTCGGTATGAACCGGTTTACCGTTCAGCACTAGCCCCAAAGCAGCAATACATTGTGCACATGGATACATGTTGCTATTTGATAAAGCATGGTGGTTCCTTTTCCATTTCCATTCATTGTTTTTCCCCACTATACTGTCTGGAAAGCATATCCGTTCTTGGTTGTGAAAAATCGCGGTGTACATTCCACCCCACTGTCAGCCTGGAGTGTAAGGGAAACTTTGAATGATGATGATGTATGAATTATTGGTTTTTAGCCTCATTTCTTTGGAATTTCACCTCATTAGAAACTGGCCCCATTCAGCAGCGCCATGCTCAACTCAGGTTTGTCCTAGAAAATTAACATCAGAGGACAAACTTGTAAATTGGTTAAACTGCCTTAGCCAGAATTCAGAGAAAAGATCAATGTTTTTAACCTGTGAAGGTGCCTGGATGTAAAACACTCCTGTTGTTTTTTTTTGTTCCCCAAGACAAAAACTCAAATGAATGAGACGGAAGTTTCTTCCGCATTGGCCGGCCTTCTGGACGTCTCCCAGCCCTGTTTGGAAACGGGATTGTGGTATTTCAAATGACTGCAGTGTGATGTTTGATTGCTTAGCGTCAGTGCACCTTTTTGGGATGCTCCTGATGTTTGCATTTGGGTGAAGGCCCAGAGGGACAAATAAAGGCCTTCTTGATTCCTCACCATAGACTCAGATGCTCTGAAATGATTAACAGTCCCCCTTGATTTGCACTTTCAAAAACTTGAGTAGTTTGGCTGTGCATTTGGAAAAAAACAGCTCTGAATTAACAATCCACATCTCTGTCTGAAATATTTGTGTGCTTTGAATGAAGGCAAGCTCTGTGGGAAAAGTTGCCTGTGTACTCCGTTCCCCCCAATGACCCCAAAACCTCCAATTAGAGTCACAGGCTCTCCTCCTCGTGGTCGCTCACTGCCGCTCTGTGATCGTGTGTTAAATTTAGAAGTGGAATGTTTTTTTGTCGCTTTTTTTATGTACAGTCGGTGGACTGCGTAATGAGAATGCCATTGTCGAGTTGAAAGATTTAGGAACGCAGAGTCAATAAGTATTCAACATGTTGTCCTCTAACACTTTTCTATTATAGCGTTAGTTTACTCAAAAATGAAAATTAGACCATAAATTACTCACCCTCAAATCATCCTAGGTGTATATGACTTTCTTCTTTCAGACGAATTCAGTCAGAGTTATATAAAAAATTATTTAATCTTTCAAGCTGTTTCATGGCTCTCAACGGGTGTTGCAGTGCATCATATATTTGCCGCTTTGCATCCAAACGATGGATTGTTTTCAAGCTAAAGTAAAAGACTGCTTCTTAAACCAGAGAAGGAGAGCATGTTGGTATTCTTGTGGGAAAAAATGCAAGCACTGTTACCGACAGCAAGTTCAGTTTTACTTTTGTTTTTGATTTTGTTCTTCTTTGTTAACATTGTTGAAAGTCTTGCACAAATTACATAATTGTCAACCGACATCATGTCCTAGTACACACGGTCGGTGCAAATGCAACCCTTTAAATGGTACTGGGAAATAGTTCGCACAAAATCGTCACAGTACTTTAGTACTCTACACTTAGTTCTGGAACTAAATTATTATTAATAATTATTATTCATAATTATTACGGGCTTGCAAGGTTGGAAGATAAAGAAATCAGTCAATATACTACCGTGATTGTAGTTGTTTAATAAAAATGGCATTCATATCAATTCATGCATCACCTAATTTCATTGTAACAGACCTGGCCTAGAAGAAAAGAACATTTATGTTTAATCTATCTAATATTGTGTTGGTCAGACTATACAATGATATCTAGCTCGTCTTTGTTGAATAATACAGAACATAAAGAGCTTTAAAAATAATCGCATATTAAATCGCAATCGCAATATTGGTAAAAAAAAAAATGTTTTAGGGGAACGTGCATCGAAAACAAACACGGAAGAGGAAAAGTTGTTGAATAAAGTCGTTATTTTTGTTTTCTTTGTGAATGAAATTATTCTTGTAGCTTTGTTAAATTACAGCTGGACCACTGATGTAACAACAACTTTTTCTTTTTTTTTTGCCTTTTATTTGATAAGACAGTAGTTAGACAGGAACCGAAGTTGGAAAGCTAGAGGGGGGATGGGATCAGGAAAGGTCCAGGAGTCAGTACTCAAACATGGGACGCCCAAAGCACAATGGTTCTACATGTCAACGTGCTGCCCACAAGGCTATCGGCGACGACCACATTGATTATTTTAACAATGTTAAACTACGTTTCTTGGTCTTGAACGTGTCCGTTGTGTTGCTGTCGATGTAGGTCAGAAAGCTCTCAGATTTCATTTTAATTTGTGTTCTGAGGATGAACGAATTTCTTATAAGAACAGAATTTTAATTTTTGAGTGAACTATC
Organism: Carassius carassius; assembly: GCF_963082965.1. NCBI lineage: Eukaryota > Metazoa > Chordata > Actinopteri > Cypriniformes > Cyprinidae > Carassius > Carassius carassius. The sequence continues at coordinate 17,718,690 of NC_081791.1, read as the reverse complement.
CCTTTAATTATATTGAACCATTTCGAGATAATTGTCGGTGATGGGTGAATGTACGTATAACCTACTGGATCTTCATGTCTCCATTGCCAACTGATCTTCATATATTAGAAGTGATCTCTTGTGTAGTCCTCCTCCTCTCCTTAGTGTCTATTTGGGGCTTGTAAAGTTTTATTTGCACTTTCCACTTTGTATCTATCATCCTCCTAATACTGCTGACCAGATCTCTGAGAGCTTTACTGGTGCACTGGAACAAATCCTAGTTCTGTGAGCTTGTTTGGAAAGAGACAAAAAGTCTTGGATGTTGACATGCTTTATGTTTATTGGATCCTGGTAGTGGTCCTGAAGGAGAACTCAAAGCAAGGTTTTAAGTGCTTGTTCTGTGTGTGGTATAGCTAGTTTCATTGAAGATCTTTTTTGACCAGATTATAAGCAAATGTTCAAAAAAACTCTTTCTTGTGTCCATTTGTGCTGTTTGTCTAGTTATTGTAATTAAGTATAAGCTAGACTGGTCTTACATGTTTTCTTAAGCCATACTTTGTACTCCTTCTAGCTGTATTTGAATGCTAGAACTTTTCCTGTGTAAATGCCCATCCAAGATAGTTGATGAGTCAAAAGTGATATATACAGTTAGGTTCATGTGAATTTGGACACAGGCACAATATTTATTATTTTAGCTGTTGACCAAAACATATTCATGTTACAGGTATATAATTACAGTAGTATATAACTATTCATGTTACAATGGTTAAGGAAATGCAGTGCTTTAAAAGGTACCCCCCCCCCCTTTTTTTCAAGGGACCAAAAGTAATTAGTTGACTCAAAAGCCATTTAATGAACAGATGTTGGCTATTCCTACCTTATTTCTACATCAATTAAGCAGGTAAAAGTTCTGGAGTTGATTCGAAGTGTACCATTTGCATTTGTAAGCTGTTGCTTTGAACCCACAGCATGCAGTGAAAGGATCTATTCATACAAGTGAAACAGACAATTGTTAGGCTTCAAAAATATAACAAATCCGACAGAGAGATGGCAGGAACATTAGGAGTGGCCAAATCAACTGTTTGGTGCCTTCTGAGAAAAAAAGAACACACTGGTGTGCTCAGCAACATGAAAAGCAATGGACACCCACGGAGGACAACAGTAGATGATCAGAGGATCCTCTCCATGGTAAAGACATGTCACTGTTAAATTCTACAATCAAGAGAAGACTTCACAAGAGCAAATACAGAGGGTTCACCACAAGGTGCAAACAAGGCCAGATTAGACTTTGCCTAAACAACATTAAAAAAAAGCCAGACCATGTCTGGTATTCTTTGGACGACTGAAATTAAGATCAACCTGTACCAGAATGACATGGTGAGAATAAGTATGGAGAAGACTTAGAACCGCTCATGATCCAAAGCATACAACATCATCTGTGAAACATGGTGGAGCAGTGCGATGGCATGAGCATGCATGGCTTCCAGTGGCACTGGGTTACTGGTGTTTAATGATGATGTGACCAAGGACAGAAACAGCCGGAAGAATTCTGAAGTGTATAGGTATATACTCTCTTCCCAGATTCAGTCAAATGGAGCAAAGTTGATTGGGCAGCACTTTACATAACAAATGGATGATGACCTAAAACATACAACAAAAGCAACCCAGGAGTTTTTGAAGGTAAAAAAGTGGAATATTCTGCAATGGCCAAGTCCATCTGCAGATCTCAACCCAATTGAGAATGCATTTCACTATCTGAAGACATATCTAAAGACAGAAAGACCCTCAAATTAAACAACAACTGAAGTCAGCTGGAGTAAAGGCCTGGCAAAGCAACACAAAAGAGGAAACCCAGCCTCTGGTGATGTCCATGATTTCCAGACTTAAGGCAGTCATTGCCTGCAAAGGATTCAATAATCCAGCTTTCTCATCGCTTTCAAAAATGTACAGAAACGGGACACATACGCATCCCGGTCTCTCTTGTGATTGCAGTTACATCCTCTCCCCTTTGCAGTTTTTCCCGTTTCTCTTTTCCCAAAACACCTCTCCTCCTGCCAAGTGAGCAGAGAGGTAAGTGTTAGAGAGGGAAAGTCCCGCAGAGAATCACAATCAGATACAGTTACCTCCGTCGTAATCTGTATTTAACCACTGCTTGAGATAAAGTGTACAAACACTGTAGCCAATGTACTGTTTTGGCAAAACAGTGACTGATTAAAATCACAAAGTATGTCTATAAGCCATAATAACCCTCTTCTTGGCCACATTTTTCTGCAAGTTTGTCCCAGTTAGCCATTTTTGTCTGCGTATTGTGTTTTGTAAAGGCCTGTGGTCAGTTGTGTATATACTAGTGGGCCGCACCCACAGAAGGTATTGTAGCTGCAGTGTTTTACTGGGGGACGGACAGACAGAATGGTTTAATTACAGCAGCGGTTTTGCTGAGGATCTCTGACTTCTGGCTGAGTGGACCAGTGTCAGCAGTGGGGCAGGGCCAGATTACCCACAGTCCTGAGGCGGTTCTGCGGTTTACCTCAACAATCTCATCAGACTGACTGAGCAAAAATACTCCTCTGATTGCTGGGCTCTCCCCAGAGTTAGACTGATGCATTCTTCGCCCTACCGCCAGTAATGAAAAGACCTCTGTCCACGCATTGAGAGAAAACCTCTCTCAGGTTATAAAGGGCAAAAGAAAACCACCGTTTGTGGGCAGCACTTGGGAAATAAACAAACACAACAGCACCTACACTGAAATAAGTGGGTTAATAATAATACAGCAGAATGAGTTTGTCTTGGAATATATAGCACAGTTGTGAACTTGGCATGACCCAGATGTGTTTCGGTGTTAAAACCAGCTATCTTTGGCTTGAGGAATGGTAGTTTCAGCACAGTCTATGACCACATCCACAAAGTCTTTCTTCTAAATGTTTTGTCATGTCAAAGTTGCCAGTCATTGAGGTATTTGCTTATTTCATAAGTGGTACATCTAGATGTTCCCCTCAACAAAAATTTGAATTATTACTGCTGAAGCTTTAAGTGTGTGACCAATGTGGGTTGTTCAGTGGTTGATATCTAGACAGTATGCTGGATGATTTTTGACAGTTTTACTGTGTGTATATATATATATATATATATATACAGTACAGACCAAAAGTTTGGAAACATTACTATTTTTAATGTTTTTGAAAGAAGTTTCTTCTGCTCATCAAGCCTGCATTTATTTGATCAAAAATACAGAAAAAGCAGTAATATTGTGAAATATTATTACAACTTAAAATAATAGTTTTCTATTTGAATATACTTTAAAAAATAATTTATTCCTGTGATGCAAAGCTAAATTTTCAGCATCATTACTCCAGCCTTCAGTGTCACATGTAACATCCAGTCTATCACATGATCATTTAGAAATCATTCTAATATTCTGATTTATTATGAGTGTTGGAAACAGTTCTGCTGTCTAATATATTTGATGAATAAAAGGTTAAAAAGAACTGCATTTATTCAAAATAAAAAAAAAATTCTAATAATATATATTCTAATAATATATTTTCTTTACTATCACTTTTTATCAATTTAACACATCCTTGCTGAATAAAAGTATTGATTTTATTTAAAAAGAAGGAAAAAAGAATACTGACCCCAAATTACTGACCAGTAGTGTATATTGTTATTACAAAATAATTATATTTTAAAAACATAGCTTCTTTTAAAAAATGTATCACATGTTCTTAAAAAATATTAAGCAGCAGAACTGTTTCCAACTTTGATAATGAATCATCATATTAGAATGATTTCTAAAGGATCATGTGATAATGATCCTAAAAATTCAGCTTTGCATCAGTATTTATACATAGTATTTATTAGTTGTAAGTGAGATCCTCAGAATGACCAAATATTGTTAAAGTAATTGGTTTGAGAGATGCCTTTCACACTTAAAATTTATTTCTCCGTTCCAGCCCCGAAGACATGCAGTCCGAAGCAGTTTGTGTGTAAAGACCAGGTGACCTGCATCTCTAAAGGCTGGCGCTGTGATGGAGAGAAAGACTGTCCCGACGGCTCTGATGAAGCCTCAGATATCTGTGAGTAAACCGGTTTATCCATCTCATCAGAAGTGTCATCATGACACAAAGATATGATATGATAAGTGGAGCTAAAATGTTATGACGTTATAAACTAAAGCCAGATAAATTCTCAATGTAGTTTGTGTGTCTACAAGTTAAAAATAGCTGTAAAATTTATCTCGAGACCTGTATTATCTATTTCATGCCAGTCTAGTTTTTTCTGAAAGAGAGGACATGTCCAGCTGTTGCTGCCCTAAACTGAAATTCACCATGTACATTGTTTGAGCAACTTGCAAGGTGATGCTGAAATACAGCAAACAATCACTAAATAAAAAATGGTACATTTTTAGTTATTACTTTTTAATTGTGGATGCATGTATATTTAAATTCAGGCCGATACTGATAAACTTATCATTTTATTCCTTCAATGGAATAATATTAAAATTATATACAGTTTGGTTTAAATTATAAAACAAATTCAATTTAAAAAATGTAAACAATTGTTTGAAATGCTACATGTGAATTCAGGCATCAAAATGTTTTTTTTAATTTAAATAAATATTTCATTTAACAGTGTTTTTAGTTACATTTAATAATTATTAGTGTTTATAAATCTAAATTTAAGTAAACATTAGATGACTGCTTATATTAAATATCCAATTTCTCATAATTAATATGCAACAGATATACATTCCTAATTTTGATTGTGAAATGATTTGAATGTGAAATTTCCAGGATTGATAATTGATGTCACCTCTGACTACCTGTGACCTTTCCTCATTACATGTACCTAACTAATTTAATCATTGATCGAACTGTGCATTGACCTAAATGTTTGCTGAGTGTTTAGCAGTGCCTAGAGCACATGGGGGTTGAAGATGGACACACTGCAGTCCACAGTTTGAAGGATGCTCTGTGTGTCTCTTCTGAGCGATGGCACTAATTAAATACGCTCTGTTTAGTCTGACTGACTGCACAAAGTCCTGTCCAGCCAAGTGATCTGTGTGTGTGAGGTCATCTCAAACTTAAAAAACAGGAGCCTGACTCTTTATTTACCACTGGCCTGCTCGTAAATGTTTCCGCACATGCAGACCTAATGAAGCTGGTCATACTGAACCTCACTTCTGGTCAGGCACACAAGCCAGACACCCTCACAGCAGGCTGCCATGATGCTTCCACCGGGTATACTACTGAACTTTTTAGAAAACCAAAAAATAAAGTTTTCAGTCATTTGAAAACAAAAAATAAAGTTTCAGTAATTAAAGTTGAGTAATTGCTGGTTATGGTGCTTTCAGTTTTTTCTCAAGTGGTAAATGAATCCATAGTAAGGTCCAAGCAAGCTGCCCCTTGATATTTTGACTAATGCCCTTGATATTTTGACTAATGATTATGCCCCTTTTTTGATATTTTGACTGAATATTTATAGTTGGAGATATTTTGGTGCATTGCTAGGTAATATCGTGATATTTACTATGGTAATGAAGTGGTACTGAACATGGTGTCACTGTAATCTATATGCCATATTTTAGACACTAAAGTTGTTTCAGAAACCATGAAACTTAATACCATGTCCAAAAACATGTCCAAAAAAGGGCCAAAATCATAAGTATTACCATGGTACTTTTATGTTAATTTCATCCAATCTCTGCTAAATGAATTACAGAAAATTACAGGTTCTCTTACATTTTACCATGGCTCAATCATGGTATCTAATGGTAATACCATGGTACATTTGTATATACTGTGGTACTTAATAATTTCTATGCTTAAAAACCATGGTATTCCTGAGTGAGTCAGAAAATACAATGGTGTTACCATTAGAGTCCTGCAACGGGTCGGGTACCCATGGATACCCGCATAAAAGTGGCTGAAATGGGTGGATTTTGACATTCCTAAAATTCACGGATGGGGATGCGGGCGGATAATTAACTCCTTGTGGGCGGGTGATAGCGTGGATGAAAAATATGTGCAATATTTGTATGTCTAAATTACCATTACACATACGCAACAATGATATAACATCACGTCACCACCACTGTGACAGTGCGACATCGCTGTGAGAGAGAGAGACTTTTCCAGAGGATTTGTAATTCAAGGATTTGTAATTCAAGAACAGAGAACACAACTTAAACCTGGGACTGTGGACGATATCCTTTTCCTGCACAGTAACCTTAAAGGAGCATTGCGTAGGTTCTGAAATTTCTAACCGTTACTGACACCAGTGGCCGTTAGAGGAACTGCAGCCAGTCTCTTGCTCGTTCTCAGTGCGCACGCTCCTTTTTTTTTTTTTTTACTACCGAGGAGTGTCCGTGGGTGTCTGAATTGTGCTGGAGGCTGGTCGCTTCTTTCCATCCACAGAGTCCATTTGAAAACACTATTGCCGGTGCTTACTATAATGGCTGGCGTGCCGTACGGTTGTAAGCCCAAGTAGATGAGAAACGCGCATGACGTCGCATTTTGTGAATTTTCGCACCAATTCGGGCCCGACTCCTCCACACACAATTGAGCCTACAGGCTGATAGAGGCAACCGTGGTGGACAGTCGAGGTGTCATTCTTTTTTTTACATCATGGTTGGCTCATACATGTACAAATGAAAACTCCTATCTTAAAGATTTTTTTTTAAGTAAAAACCTCCACATAGCTCCTTTAAGGGAAACTAAATTCATAGTTTGTGAGCGACAGGCTCAGGTTGTATTTTTTTTCTTTTTTTTTTATTAATAGGTCTATTTGCGTATAGTTATCAGGTTCCATAGCTTATTTAGGTGCCGATTATAGGCTACTTGAATGGTGCAAAACAAAGTGCACTTTTGTTTCATTAGCACATTAATGACACTGTCTGATGTTGAGAGGTGCGAGATAAAAAATAAAGCACTTTAATTGGAATGATTTTAGCGTGTGTGATTTATCGCGGGCGCGGATCAGGTAACGGGACAAATATTAAAGGGTATGATGCGGGTGCGGATTTAATTTTTATATTATCACAGGTGACAGGTCGGATCTGGTGCTGAACTTTGCGGGTACGGGCGGGCGCATGTCTCCAAAAATGGACCCGTGCAGGACTCTAGGTACCATTGTCCATACCAAGAAACCACATTTGCAGTACACTACTTAAAAGGTTTCATATATCAGCAGAATATCAACCTTAGACATAGTACTACAGTGCACTACTGATATACCATGGAGTACTGTAATGTAAATATCATGGTAAATGAATTTCATGGTAAATATCATGGTAAATTAATTTCAGTTCAGTTGGTATGGACGCACTACTTTTGTACAGGCAGTTATTACTATGGTACCATGTCCAAAAATCCATGGAGTATATCATGGTACTTTTTTTTGTAAGCAACATTCTGTCTCTGCCAGGTGAATTACAGAATAACAGCCCCACTTGAGCAAAAATGACTGTGGTAATACCATGGTACTTATATACACAGTTTAGTGTTGTACTGAATGAGTAACATATTCATATACCATGGTTCTTTTTTGTAAGTTTCATCAAGCCTCTGCCAAAAGAATGATGTGAAATGTCCATCTGTAGTTTATGGACTATGATGAGCAATTCTCACAGGACTGCTCCAAATGGCCCATCGTTTGGACGTCTTACACAGAATAGCTCCCAGCGTGCTCAAAGCACGTAAACATCAAAGAATTTTCTGCGTGCAAATAAACTTTCTGCTGCAATCCCACCATCTGTCTCTCAAAAAGCGCCACTAATATAATTTCAATGCAACTAATGCAGAATGGCTGAACACACAAAGGGGCTTTTCATTAGACGGAAGCTCTGACCTTCTGATTTATCATGATCTGTTTCTGCCAATTACACACATTACATGCTTAATCCTTTTTGTTAAAGCCTTTTTTAAGACTTTAAATTCAAGAGAAAGACCTGTACTGGCTGTCAGCATTTCAAACAAGAATGCTTTAAATTTTAAGGTCAGTGTCACGTCTAATCCTGGTCTTAACTGTCATTTTGTTATTAGAGTCTGTTATTAAGTCACTAGGCGGTGTCTGCTGGATATAATGCAATTGAAGCGATTGAAGAGATAAAATGAGATGGGTTGCAGAAACCTGTTTATCAATTCTTCTGTTTTTGAAAGATAGACAAACTCATTCAGACCCAAATCTGGTGGCTCTTGCTCAGGGTTCAGTTGAGACTTGTCTTGTTGTGCTACAAAGGGGTGCTGTGTGTTTGAAGGTTGTTCTCATGTCCTACTTCATCTCTCTTCAGGTTAATTTCTAACTAACAAACTGAGTTCCCACCAGTGCCATGCTGCCAGGACAAATAAATCTTGCCCTCCTTTTTTCTCTCTTCCTTTTGTTTCCCATTCACTTTCTCGCCGGGTGTAAATCAGAGATTTCAACAAACTTGGCGCCCTGTGTAGGGCTTGTTTATATCTTTAAGTAGGTCAGTATATCATTAGAAAAGCACTGACATAAGAGACAAGAGCACCGAGGAACTCCGTTTCTCCTGTTCTCTCTCCTTCAATGAAGAGAGAAGATTGAGAAGGGTATTGCGACATTATCGATCACAATTTCTAATGCACCTGTTGCAAAAGTCAACTATTGTATCATCTCTAAATGTGAAGGTAAAGCTTACATCTCTGTAGAATAGATTTATTAGAGTGTGTATTGAGGATGGTCCTTTTGTCTGCTCAATTACTTGACAGTTAAAGGGGTCAATATGCAAATATATTAAGCAGCACAAATTATTTCAACATTGATAATAAGAAGAAATATTTATTGAGCACCAAATCATCATGTTAGAATGATTTCTGAAGGATCATGTAACACCTTTGTCACATTTTAAAATGTATTCAAACAAAAATCAGTTATTTGAAATTGTAGTAATTTTTCTTTACTTTTTAAATTTGTAAGTTTTTGGCATGTTTGTGATTTAGTTGTTTTAGTTTATTAGTGTGAAATGAAACATGTTAATTAGCAGGTCAGCTCAATTATTGCATTTTCTTGTTTGATAATTGGCACTTCCATATGTGAGTACTGGTGCACATCCTTAGTATGTGTAAGCACATTATACTGAGTCAATCTTAAAATAATATCATAGTGAGTCATGCCGCTTTTTCATTTAGTCTTGTGTCTTAATTGCACGACTGTTCCCAGGTGTCTTACCTAAGCTGCAATTACCCTCCAGAGGTAAAGACAGACTCTCACAGTCTGGCTGTGTCGGGGCATCATGCTGCGCGCCCGTGGAGCTCTTCTGACTCCTCTTTCTCAGGCGGATTTAAATACACAAAATGAAATATTAATTCTCCTAGTGACATTTTTCCAGTTTTGTTCTTCTGTCCTTTCTCATTTGCGGCTTCTTTGTTTCTTTGCCTTTAATTTACATTTCAGCTGTCTTCGTGAGCCGCCTACCTAGACAGCGTGTTAAGGCATCATAGACGTTTCCCTGAAGCAAGCCATCCTATCACTGAACAGTAAATTTGTAATGACTCTTAAAAGGATAGTTATTTGTCGTATTTACATACATTGTAAAAAATCTGGGAAGTTTACAGTAAAATGGCATCTGTTGTTGTCAGAAATTTACCATATTATGCCAAATTACTTAAATCTGTTTACCTTTATAATATACTGACTACCACCTTAAAAAACAGGTGGTAAAATAAACATGAAGCTCATCACAAGTAGCTTTTCCAGGTAAATACTGATATATATATACAAGGTGCATGGCGAAATACACACAAATATAAAACACCATCGTGGTAACACAGAGGGCTCTAAAATAGCACTATAAACATTAATATATCCACATAAGATGTAACAAAAAACCCTAATGTACATTACTTATTAGACATAAGAGATCGTATTTCAGTGAAAACACATGAAATGTGAACTGTTACATTATAGAATTCTGGAAATGTCAGTTTTACTGTAAATTATACGATGAATTGTTTGTTTGTTTTTTAGTTCCAAAAACTGCACATGTAATAGTGAAATTTTGACCATATATAGATTAATGGATCTCACTGTAAACCAAATAAGCGATTTTTACCGTAGCATTTTTTAAGTGTTTTTACTGTCAAAATTATGGTAATTGTTGCACAACATTTTCGGGGGGATATGGTTTTCATTAGTAATGTCTGTTTTATTATTTATTTAATTAGTTTTTCAGTGTGTAGAACAACACAGAATGCCAAGATGTACAAGATGTACAGGACAAGATGTACACAAAAATGCTTTAATGGAGGGAAATATTTCATCTGTGTGGGGCAGCTTTAGATCGTGGAAGAAGTGTGTGTGTGTGTGTGTGTGTTTAATTATTATAAAGAGACCAACTGAACCAAATGGATTGGTAAATTCATCAGTCCTGTTCCAGAAAGCTCTGGGGAAGCGAGAGTGCTCAGCGTGGGGCCGCATGCATTTGAGTGTGTATGTAAATGCTGTCTTTTTACATTCAGATGCTGTTTTAGACTCTTTGATTGAATGGGGGAGGAGGAGTGATTATTCAGTGCAGTTTGCGCTTGTGTAAGGCTGTTGCCACCCACAGACGCCCCTGAGGAGACTGATATCTGTCCGTGTCATTTATAGCGATTGCTTGGTTTGAGAAAAGGCCATCAATACATGTGACCTACAGGAAAAGGTGAATAGATAACTAGTTTTGTCACTGATTGGGAGATGTAGAATGATAATAGATGGGGAATTTAATTTTATTTTTTATTGTTTTTTTTTCGAATATTTAATGAGTCACTGAATTTAAATAACAAAAAAAGTTAATAGAAAACAATAAAGCAAGGGTATGTGGACATTTTCTTGAACTTCTGGAAAACAAAGGAGGTACTGTAAAGCACAATAAAAACATAATTGTAATGTCTTTTACTGTTAAACTTGAACATTTATCTTATAACATATTACCTGGAAGTCATAAAACAATTAAGGTTTATTATGAATATTTATGATCTACTAGAATGACTGGATTTTGCATTGAAATTTCACAGAGCAACGGTACTTTTTTATTTTAATTTTTTGGTCACAAAATGGCACTACTTGGAAATACCTGTCAATGTTTTTTGAGAATTTGTAAAAGGACATTTTTTGTTTAATGCAATCTCTGCTAATTTAGTGAGGGAAGCTGAAAGAAGAAGGGAGCTGAAGTTCATGAATGAAGAAGCAATAGTGCAACCGCAGAATATGTGTAGGAATGAACTATTTGAGATCGGTTGAGGAATGACCTTTGTAGCTAATGGGTATAATGAGTTTTCTTGACTGCAGAAACTGAGATCAGAGGTTCAGTTCATCGCCTGACCCGATCCATCTGTTTTTACGAACAGAGAACAGAAGGTTTGCAAGGACGCTGGGTTAATGGCGTGTCATCTCTGACCCTGGATCAGCTGGTCAAAGACAGCATAAAATTAAGTGTCAAAAAGAGAGTCCAGTGTGGCTGTGAAGATAACTGAAGGTCAAGGACAATTTATTTAAAGACCCATTTGCTCTGCTATCAAGTTTTTTGGCGAGCACGCAGATGGGGAAGCGACGGAAGGAAGGAGGAATAAATGACACACATACATCCTTCTTGAATCATTTTTACATGACGTGAAAAATGCTTGTAATATGCACAGGGCAAAGAAGTGTTGGATGTTACCGCTGGGGCCAGTGCAGGCAGACATTATTATGGGCTTGTTTATCAGAGCTGAAATAGCATGAATAAGACTGAGGGACAGAAATAAACCCTTTAAGTGGGGGGAGGAAACGGTGCATCTTATTCACACACACAATTAACAAAAGCACAACAGGAAAGCCAAATGGGAGGTCATTATGTAACTAGGGGTAAGGATAGGGTAAGATGAGTTTAGACACACATGCACACACACTGCTTGCCTTGTGTTTAGACTCCCTGTGGCTCCGCTCAAGTGCTTAAGTACAGCTTGTCTTGACCGCATGAATCCAGGTTCACTCAAAGTCATCTTCCCCAGCCATGACAATGTGGACATCATAATAAGCAAAAAAATTTTTTTTTTACTTTTACTGTACATTATTTTCAGTTAATTAAGAAAAAACTGTGTGCTTTGCCATAATTCATCAGAAAGTTTTTTTTTTTTATGTGAATAAGCACTTTAAGTAACTAATTGTACTGTTAATACATAAGCACAAATTAAAAACGATACACGTTAACAAAGGAACACATTAATAGCACATGCAATCATGGAATATGTAATACATTTATTCATTTTGTAGACACTTTTTCCCAAAGTGACTTACAGTAACAACACAAGATGATGCTTAAATATTTTAAAATGAAATTATATATTTTTTTCTAAATTCCATGATTTAAAACAAAAAATATAGGAAATTTAAGGCTCACTTATTTTCAGTCAGATAATGTCACAGTGTAAAAAAAACAACAACAACAACAAAAAAAACTAATCCTAAATATCCTGTTCCTTTTTTTTTCAACAAAATATTTGTTTTGGTTTGAAACATCACATGCACACGTACTTTAGGTTTTGTGAGTGGTCTTTAAAATGTTAGATGGTTAGATTAGTTATTTGAAGTGTTTGTTTTCTCTAATAATGGTCCTATATCTGTTTATCTGTGGATGTCCACTCTATGTGCTCTCTATTTCCCCCTCCTCCTTTCCCTTTTTTTTTCTTTTTTTCCCCTCCCCGCTCTCTGTTGTGTTTAGTGCATGTGCTTCAGGGTGTCAGTGACAGTGCAGGAAGGAAGCAGTCGTCGCCTGTATGAGAGAGATCCTGTTAGCAAATGGCCAACGACTTCCCAGTTCACTCCAAGATCACAGAGATCTGCCCCAGTTCACTCACACACACGCACTGTGAAACAGCCATCTGTCTGCTCCCCCGTGTGTATTCCTCCTTTGCAAAACTGAATCACTCTTTATTGCTTTCTTTTCCATTTAATGAAACTTTCATGGACACATTTTGAAGTTAGCAGTTGTATTTGAGCAGAATTAGGATTAGTTGGTGAGTTTTGTTCAGACTGGCCTCTTCTCACGCTAGTCACAGAATCTTTTAGGTTGGATTTTCAGAAGGGTAGCACTGGCTGAAGAGACGTTTGAACTTGAAGAGCTGGATTTAGGGTTTACTTGAATTGTTACCCTGCCAGCAAACCCTGAGAGGGAATCTCAAAGCTTCATTATAAAACAGAGGTGGAGAAAGGGTCAGAAAAAGAGCCTGTGGATTTGTTTTCTGAAGTTTTTGAAAGAAGTCTCTTATGCTCACCAAGGCTGCATTTATTTAATCAAAAATACAGTACTATTTCAAAATTGTTATTAAAATTTAAAATAGCTGTTTTATATTTACATTTATATTAAAATGTATTTTTTTTCCTGTGATGACGAAGCTGGATTTTCTTCAGTGCCACAGAATCTTTCAGAAATAAATCTAACATTCTGATTTGGTACTTAAGAAACCTTTCTTATTATTATCAATGCTTAAAGCAATGTACATTTCTGATACTGGTTTCACTCCCCTCAGAACAGATGATAGATGGATGCTGTCATGTGATATGAATCAGAAACATTATAAATATGGAGCTGGAGAAGAGGAAGTACACGATGTTCCTTCCTGATTTTAGAGGAACAGCTGAAATGAAATGGCCTGCTTTGGAAAGATGGGGGCTGTTTGGATCCGGAATTTGTTGGTGTTGCTTCATCGCAGTAATGGAAGTATCCATTGTGATCTTTGGAGTTACATAAGTAAAAATAATCATTGTACTGTTATGGATAGATATTCCCATGTGCTTGTCTTTTTTCCCCTTGTATGTGTGGGTGGAGAAAAATACCCTCATTCGCACACTTTCCACAAATCCAGTCAAATCCCAATGGATCGTATCCAGACCCGCTCTAATTTATCTCAACAATGAATATGTTTCCATATGAAAATGTTACAGCACTTGGGTTTACGTGAGTTTATGGTTTGCAAATGCTGTTTAATGTTGTCTTTGACGGTATGAGCAAAATATTTTCATTCAGCTTTTACGCCGTTGCTTAAGAATAGATTTTGAGCTAAAACGGATGTTCATTTATGGGTCTGTACCAAAAACTGGTGAGCTGCCCCGTCATAGGTAGTTGCCTTCTATGTCAGAGATTGAACCTCGTAATTGATTTGGAACATTCTACATGCTTCCTACATAGGCAGCTCACTAGGTTTTGGAACAGAGCTATAATGTTCCCCTTGGTATAACATTAAAGCTCTGCTGGGGCCTCCCACAGAAACATTTTTTTCCAGTCTGTTTTTGCCAAACTTTAATGAACTAAATAAGCATGTTGGCCCTTCATTTCAGTCCCAGAAGATACTCGTATATCTGCTTTTAAGAGTGCAGAAAACCCTAATGGACTCTCAGAAGCAGTTGCGTGGTGCAATGTGAGTGGCGTTAACCCGGCTAAAACACTGCCTCACTTTTACAGTATATGGGAGGTGAATTCCCCCTCCTTTTTTGTGTTTTTCCAAAATGGGTCAGCAGATGTTATGAGTAGAGGTGGAGGGAAAGAAAGAAAGAAAGAGGAGGTGGAAAAAAAATATCCAAGACAAACAGTTTGCTTTGCCGTGTGGGCCACATGGAGGGAGAACGGTTCCGGCCAATAACAATGCTCTGAATGGTTTACGACAGAGCAAGTTATAGACTTACCAATAACATTTTTAAACGAAAGACAATAGTTCTTTGTTCTAGTCCTCAATTAATTTTAACTTGTGATTGGGTGTTTTATTGATCTATTCTGGAGACTGGGGATTTGTAGTGTCTTAGTTTACTTTTGGTTTAGCCTGCATTGACTTTTGCTCTTCTGACTTCTGGAATATGTTACTCAGACTGTAAATATAATGTCCTATGGACATTCAGGACACTGTTGTTACAATGAAGTAAATCTATAAATAATTGAAATAAAGCTGAAATAATATATTAGATGAAACACTTTAAACTTGAACTTAGCAACCATTTAAAATAAGTTAAAATTAAAGTAAAAAAAGTGTAGCATTTATTAAAACTAAAAACTAAACAGAAAATATAAAGATAAGATTCAAAATATAACAGTATATAAATAATACTAACATAAAACTAACATAAAACAACTGCTCGAATGGTCTGAGTTTATGAGTCTGTTTTCACTGTAGTGTGCAAATGATCATGCGTTGCATCACTCAGGTGATAACTTTGTTACCGTTCTAAAAATAATAGACATGACTTGTTAAACTAGCAGTTGAATGAAGCTGCATCTCTTTGTATCTTTGCAATGTGTTAACTTGTGTTTGTTTGCTGTTTACCTTTGCAGGCCATCACACCCAGGTGTCACAGTGCCCTCCCAACGAGTTTGAGTGTCGAGGAACAGATGTGTGCATTCACCTGAGCAAGCTTTGTGACGGCGTCCCAGATTGCACAGATGGACGTGACGAGGGGCCGCACTGTCGAGGTAACATGCGTGCAGAACACAGTCTGGTCAATCTTACATTTGCTGACAGGCTTAATCTACCTTTAAAGTGCTGTTCTGTCAAATACATAAATATAGCTGTCATATCTGACACAGATAAATAATATATATGGCACTGATCAACTTTTGTCAAAATGGTTGTGGCTTCAGGCTGAAATACATTAGAGGACTACAAAGATTGTAAAAAAAAAAAAAAAACTTTTTAAAACACTAGCTATTGCAAGTAAAATCTCTTCCAGCAGAAGATACAGTATTTATTTTGTGGGCTCCAACTGTCTTTTAGACAGAGATATCATACTTATTGGCAGTCATCATGCCGAGATCTGTGTTTGAATCCCCTTTGTCCACAAAGGTTTGGCTCTGGAGCATAGTTGGTGTCATCCTCACATGAGATATCAGGTAATCATCTTGTTTGTCCAAAGTCCTGAGATACGCAGTCTCATCCGGCTGACGTGTATCTCTACAGTACTGATGCAGCCATTTAGCAAGTAATTGAAAGAAATCAGACTGACAGATAATCTCATTTTAAAAGAAAGGCTTAGACTTTGGGGTCAAATAAATTCTTGTAATGTTAGTCCAGGCCTATCTGCTGCTATCTTTCTATACTGCAGGAATGTTAGAAAGACAGTCTGGGCCTGAGGTTTTAAAGGCTGAATAATAAATAATGTACCTTCCTGACCTGGCGTCTCTCCAGCGCTTTGAACCTAGACACACACACACTTCACTTGTCCCCCGGCTCAAATGCCGACCCTTTGAACCCAGAGGTAAACAGTCACCCACTCTTCCACACGAACCCCTCGCTTTCAGATGCACAGAACGCACACAAACATATGCTCACATGCCTTTCCTGTTTGATGTTTGCTTGCTTCTGCTTTCACAGAAAGGTTTACAGTTTAACAATCATTACGCTGTTTCCCCCGAACAGATGTGGAGATTGTGCAAGAAATTCAGCCCCAGTGTTTTCAAAACACACTTTGTCAGTCTATATTTCTAAGTAATTATCAGATTTGTTGACAAGTTGGGCAAGAGGGAGGCAGGCTTGAATTTATTGCTGTGTGGGATACATCTGGCTGCTATGCTAACAATGTAGTGGGTCAGCATCAAGAGAGCAGTGATGGGAACTGCCGAGCTCTGATATCAGCCGTGCTCGTGCTAGTCTAGATCATCTTATCCTGGGCTTTGTAAAATCAACCCCTCACTGAGCTGGGAACCAGTTTGATTGTGTTTTCCCTCCTGGCAGATTTAATTGGCTCCCCACAGTCTTGTTTTAATCATTTTGTACTGAAGCCTCTCGGCGATGTTTCAAGGTCTGTCCAGTTCCTCCCGCTATGAGGACACGAGCCAAAAACTGTCAGCCCTCCAAAATAACTTTCTGATGAGGAACTGGAGATTTATAGTTTTAACTTTAAGTTGCATTGAACAATTTATACAAAAATGTCTTTGGTCAGCTCTAATTCCAATTGATTTCCTACAATTGTTTATTTATGTATTTATTTATTTTTTGACTCTTCGAAATGGATTACTTCACAACAGAGTGAAGGAACATATTTATAGCAGAGCGTTAACTCAATTTCTGGCAGAGACAATACAGTACTTTAAGTGAACTTTTAATAGTGGAAGTTGCTAACTAGGGGTGGGCGATATGACCAAAATCTTATATCACGATATGATAAATTTTATATCTCGATAACGATATATATTTTGATTTAGTTATTTTTTTTTTTAATAAGGTTTTTTTATGATATTAAATTTTAATACCATATAATTTTCATAATCCTTGTCACCAATAATAATACAACATATATATATATATATATATATATATATATATATATATATACTGTATATATTCATAATCATTAGCATAATTTATTTATTTATTTTCTTCTTAATCTAGTTACAAAAGTGATTTAGTAAAGAGCAGTGAGAGATTTTCATGAATGGCGGACAGGACGAATATTGGACAGCTTCCCCTTTAAGACCGAAGTACGGATCCAATATACTGTTACATATGCGCTTTCTCTCTGTTTACATTCCCTTAAGACCTAAATGACTGTGTTTATGAGGATACTTGCATTTGGACGCATATACAGTAAGTGTTTATGCAATCGTTCAAAGCCAGTAAAGTGGCAAAAATGCTCACGAGCTCTTTTAGCAGTTGATGCACGGCTAACGCACTCCTCTCACACAGACACCGCGCATATAGCTCTGTTGTTTGGGTTTCAACGGCCTAAAATCAGTTGTTTTAAACTGCAGTGCTTAAAAACGCATGCAAACCTTAAATTTTTGTGACCATGCAAACATTTATGTGATGTGAGCACGCGCATGCTGTTATTCACGTGTCTGCCTGCATCTCTGTGTGATGCATGTAATACTGCCGTCACTCAAATGATGAAATGTATTGCAGTAAACAATGTATTTTGCGGCACCACAAAATAATCGATAGAGCACAATATGAAATGATAGACTTTTTAATTTTGTCCCTCCGATTTATACCGTCATATCGCCCAGCCCTATGGCTAACTACACTACTACTAATGTTTCACTAACTGTAGTTTAGCTTTTTATAAGCAGTTAAATAGTCTTCTTATTTAGAGTCACAAACTTTGATTCATTTCAGTAGATCATGTCATCATTTAAAAGTGTTTTTTTTTCTTTATTTAATTTACATTATTAGCAATATTGTTAATCATCATCAGGCTTTTTTTGGCAAATGTGTTTAGTCATTAGTCGTTCATTAGTTACCATTATCAGCATTATTTATTTCATTACCAACACTCTTTAATATTGTTGCCCCCTTATTTTGTTGGAGTTGTTTTTAGCTTTATAAGTTTCATTATTCATTGTTCACACCATCAGTTAAAATTTTTTGCCTCTGAGTAATTTTAATATACACTAATGTTCAAATGTTTGGGGTCAGATTGGAAAAAAATTATACTTTTATTCAGCAAGGAAGCATAGCATTAACTAACATTTATATTGTTGCAAAGCATGCTGTACTATCTATCAAAGCATCCTGAAAAACAGTATCAATTTCCTTTAAAATAATTATATCATATCATTGATGATAATAATAATAAATGTTTCTTGAGCTGCAAATTAGCATATGTCATGTGGAACTGAAGACTGGAGAAATGGCGCTTAAAACCTTAAAATATATTAATATATTAAAATAGAAAGTAAATTGTAATAATATTTCACAATATTACTGTTTTACTGTATTTTTGATCAAATAAATGCAGCTTTGTTGAATGTAAAAAAACAATAAAAACCTTACTAAACCCAAACGTTTGAATGAAAGTGTAGTTAGTAGCTTACTATTTTACTATTATTTGATTTTATTATTATTATTTATATTATTACTACTATTTGAATTTTGACTTGACTACTTTGAACTGTAGATTAAGCTACTCATAATTCACTAATAAATCAACCTAAAATGACCCTATTTACTTCAGGCAGGTTCCTTCATGTGCACGATTAATCAGTTTCATGTTTTGTTTGTCTTCATAATCTTTCACCCTAATGTAATAGCTTGCTCAGCCTCTAAGAAATACCATCAAATAAATCATCACTTCCAACCTGACTACTATTCACTATTCTGCTGTCCTATTTTTCATCATTGAATATCCTGTTTTTATTAGAAATATTTCACTCAATAGTTGAAATGATTTGCGAATGCAGTTTCGGTGACTTTATCTGCTAATGTTGCCACGGTGCCTATGTTTATCATGCCTTGAATTAGCCGGCTGTTTCTCTGTTTGCTTATATTTAGCTGACCTATTCACACAGGATGCTCTGCACACATGCAGGCAAATACGCAGCACTTACAAGAATGATTAGCCCTTTAAATAGAACTTTGCACTACTATTGGCAAACTCCACTGTGCCTTTCAACTTTATCTGAGCTCAGCTTTGGCAACAGCATATCATTCTGGGCAATGGCTTATCCATTTGTTTCTATTCTGCTGTAGGGCTTCACAATGTTTTCACTGCACTGATGGATGAGCTTGGCTCAGATCTCTGCGTATTATTGTGAAAGAACAGGGAGGGCGATCAGGAGTATTGATTGGACGCTGTACCACTCAGATAAATAGGATAATTAATGCCTTTTTTTTATTGGTTTCAGCAATTTGAGTTCATCTTGAGGACACTTTCATATCAAACACAACAAGAGTTTTGTCTAGTTAGGAGTCAGTGTACCTCAACATTGGTTTGTTTGTGAGTGCATGTTCCAGAACTGCTTCTTGCTGAAAGGTTTGCTCTCATCTTTCCCAATCAATCTTGAACAAACACACAACACATAGGCCAAAGTTGAAGTTCATCAACCTCTTGTCCTGACAAGAACTCTTGCTGTCAGACCCATCCCCCCCATCTCAATTATTACCAAACACACATTATGCACTCACTCACACACACGCGCACACACACACACACACACACACACACACACACAAGCATGCACAGACCTGCCAACAGACAAACAGCGAGATCTCAGACGTGAGAAATATTACACACAAACATGCCACAAAGTGTATTTTAAAGTGCCATGAAGTGGTTCAAGTGCTTTTATTTTTTTCAGCAGAGTGGAATAATAGTTAATTTCCTTCACCACTATAACTAAATCCAAAATGCATTTTGGACAGTCTGCAGTGTTGCTATTAATTTAAAGGGCACATATTATGCAAAATTCATTTTTAAATGCTGTTTGACCATAAATATGTTGGTACTGTGTGTACACAACCACGCTATAATGATAAAAATCCTCCCAATCCTTTTTTTATTTAATTCCCATAAATCATAAGTGTCTCAGAATAAGCCGTTTGCGGAATCTGTAAAATGTGATGTTTTAAATGCATTATTTCAACACGATAGACATAGTTAAAACCAAAAAGATGTTTTTGGCAGAGTAAAAGCACAGTCCTGTTCTGGAAAAGGGGGCGGGGAACAGCAGCTCATTTGCATTTAAATCACATGCCCCAAAACAGCATGTTTCTGCTTCCACTCAGAATGGGCATTTTCAAAATGATATAATAAATGATCTGTGGGGTAATTTGAGCTGAAACTTCTCACACACATTCTGAGGTTATATTTCATATTGTAAAAGGGGCATATTTGGTGCCCTTTAAATGCAAATATACACTATCATTCAAAAGTTTGGGGTCAGTAGTAATATTTTAATGAATGCTTTTGTTCAGCATGCACACATTAAATTGATAAAAAGTAGAGACTTTTTACAATGTTATAAAACATTTCTAATTCAAATGATTTTGTTCTTTTTACTATTCAATTAATCAAATTAATCCTGAAAAATAATCAAATTGAATATAATTATCAGTTTAAATAATTTACTTAAAAAGAGCAGAATTCATTCTTAATATATATTATTTAGTATTGTATTGTGTATATAGCTAACAATTTATTTCACCACACAGAAGTCTATATAAAATGGTGCACACCGGGTTAGGAAAACAAGTGAGTAATCAAAAATGAATCACTTTTAACTAGTACATTCAAATGGAGCAGTCTGAATTGGCTGACTCACTGAAGTGAATGAAGTGACTTCCCAAAGCTGTTTTGAGAGTTTAGGAATGTGTTTGTTTAGTGCCTCAGTTTGCTCTGTTATAAGGCTGTGTGAGTAAATGTGACAAATACAGTGATGTAGAGTTTTGTAATGCTGTACCGCTACTTGTTGAATAAACTAGCTTTTACTGGAACAGCTGTGCTCAGTGCTGTCACACTACTGAAAAATGCAGTTAAGTTAGTAGCATCTCTGCTTATTGTTAGTTATATCCCAATACTGGCCTGGTCTCCTACTCCTCAACTAAAATATTAATGTAAATCACAAGTGCCAAAATGGGAAGCATGACATTTTTAGCCATTTCCTGTTCTCCTCATGAAGCATTCAGGATGTGTGTCCTGATCCTCTGCTTGTGCTTGAGAACGAGAGAGCTGGATGTTCAGTAACACAAGATGTTTCTGAAGAAGACAAAAGGAACAGATCTGATCCTGGATCTGCTGTTAATAGTAGTGTTATAACGGGTTGAGTGGTTCGCATATGGTGCGGTTGAAGACTGGTTTTAGGTCTGGCTGCCGGTGTTTTTGTAGCTGTTGTCTTCGAGAGATCATGTGGTGTGGTATTAAACCTTCTCTGTCTCACTCTTTATTTTTCTCACTTTCTTTTTGTAGCACTTCACTGGCTATAATGAAATGTTGGCTGCATTCTTACGTTTACTTGAAATGATCCTGAAAAAATTATTTCCGTTGCTCTAATAAACTTCAAACACGTGGATTGAATACCAATCAAAATACCTGCAAGGCATGGCTGTGGGAATTGGAGACTGCATTTGCCAATAGGAAGTAAATTCCTGCTTAAAGGAATATTCCCAGGATCTCAATGGGTGTGGAAAACCTGGAAGTGTAAGTGATTTTAAAATTGTGGTTTGGAAAAATAAACCAAAAAATTGTATCCATTCCTATTTTGTGGAATCTCTTGAAGAAAGATGATTATCCAGTGATCAAAAATGATGGGGTTTCTTTTGATTTGATACTTTTTAACTTCTATGCCCCACATTGTCTTCAAGAATATTCAGAGACCCCAAGACTTTTTACAAGACAGTGGGGATTCTGGTGGTTCTTCTTTTTTAGTATTTTCGTTCAGTGTTTGTTCATGTTTTGGTTGCTGTTACATAACGTAGTGGTGTCTGACTATGGGTGAAACATGTGCTGATGACGTCATCGTTTCAGAAAATATAGGGGATTCGCTGTCCAGACGAAAATGCAAGGAAGACGTTTGCAGATTTCTACACTCTGGGACCTGGTTTAAAAAAAATATTGGTTTCACTCTCCCAAAAAGGAGAGAATCCCACATGTGGGATTTTTATTTCCGTGCCCCTGGGAATACGGTTTCACATATGGGATTTAGAATGTTGGATGACGTCGCATAACTGTTAAATTCAAACTATGGTTACGCATGTTGGCTGGCGCTGAGCCAGAGAAAGACGTGCAGTGCTCTTGTCATATTATCACAACAATGCAGCGTCCTTAACCGCATAATGCATATTTTAGGTTTCGGACATTTATTTAATACTAGTATGTATTTAATACTAGTAAAAAAATACATTTAGAGTTTGAAAAATACACACGTCTATGGAAGCAACAATAACAATCCATTCAAATTTAATTTGCAGCTGCTTTATTTATATCAGATACACATGGTGTAAGTAACTATACAATTCACTCTATTATCCACCCAGTTCACCCGTCACTTATTGTATTTTGGGAGAGATAAGTGAATTCATGCTCTGTAAATCTGACTGACAGCACTCTCTGCACTGCAGCGCGAACAAACATGGCAGCGCCCATCTCACATAACCGATCACGATCAAGATCATTTTGAAAGGTTTTTAAACCACCAAAAACACTCATTTACACATATTTATAAATTGGAATATCAGATTGTTCATGACATAGTATGCAAGTTTGTGAATATTTTTAATAAAAAAAGGAAAAACTAAATAAAAGCTATCCATCTGTCATACAGTGTTATTGTAGACGTGGTCTGTCACGTGACAAACTTGACGCGTTGCCATGGAAACAGTAAGGGGAAACGTTCTAAAATAATGGTTGCCTTAAAAAAAACTCACTCTGGGGGGACCGCTGGAATATTTTAAACTCACTACTGAAAAGGTTAACCAGCAACATTGCTTTAATGATATGGCTCGATTAGGTCAGTGTCACAAGTGTAAGTCACACTTTGCATGTCCATAAATATTACATTTTTTTAATTCCGTAATACTTTCAGCTACTCAGAAAAGTGTAGTACACACATTTTACCTAAGTAAATTCTGTCATCATTTACACAACCTTCAAGTTGTTTTAAATGCAAGATTTTTTTTTCTTCTGTTAAACATAAAAAGATATTTTGAAGAATGGTGGATAACCAAACAGTTGCCGAACACCCATTGACTTCCATAGTATGAAAAAATTACTATGGAATTTAATAGGGACCAGAAACTGTTGGTTACTAACATTCCCTAAAATATCAAATGTATTTAGCTAAATCAATTCATACAGGTTTAGAACAACTTTGGAATTACAATTTTTGGGTAAACTATTCCATTAAATTAATTCTGTTAAATTTCCCCTCAAAATCAGTGCAGAAAATACAGAAAAAGTCTGCAGACCTTTTTAGATTTGACAGTTTTTTGGGTAGCCAGTGCTACGCCCCAAACGCCCTCAGCTCTGTTTGGAGTCGTTTGTGGATGTGAGGTCAGTATATGAACTGTGTTTGGACGTTATGGGGGAATTGATTCGATAGAGTCCGTTGTATTTTGCCTGCACATTTTCCTCTTTACACATTCCACAAAAGCCCCATTGTACCCCCCAGTGCCACAGGCTTTTGTGTGATGAGGACTCTCGCTGTCCCTGTGCTTTCATTTCTGTGGTTGAGTCTCTGTAGGAGAAAGAAAGGACCGAGAGGAGGAGAGTTTCAATGCATTGTGGGCCAACTTTTCATGAACATTGTGGGTTCTCCAAATCATAACTGAACGAATGGTGGCATTGTTTCATCTAGTTTTCTGTCATATATGATCATATGACACTGAAGACTGGAGTAATGGCTGCCGAAAATTCAACTCTTTCATCACAGGAATAAATTACATTTTTTGATAAATGAAACTTAAAAAAAACAAAAAACTTTTGAACAGATATTCAGTCTCAGATGCATCTCCAGTGTCTGTTTATGATCAGATTTTCTTGTGAAAGATCTTTTGAATGTTTTTTTAATTTTGAAGTTTGGATCATGATGCACCTAACAAGACTCGTCGGATCACATTTACACGTGTATCTGTCAGCTTGTGATCAGCTCAACTGAGACAGATGTTCCCGGTATAAAAATCCTGCAGGATTATAAAGGAGTTCCTTAAGTAAATATTACCATTGTGATTTTGTACTTCCCTGAACCATTCCCACATTAACATATCAGACGAAATCGCTGTTTTGATGGATGTGGCTTTCTCAGACCTGTGTGTATCCGGTGGGCATGTGGAGACTTGTTTTTTGTCTGAGCAAAGCCACAGTCTGAGTTCACACAGAGGTTGGTGGACAGTGATACAGAGTTTGGCAGCACAGCAATACCCACAGTATAAAAACCAAGTGCACTCATCTGTGTCCAGTCAAACCTTTTAATCGTACGCTCTGTGTGTATGTGTTTTTGGTTGGTTGAGCAGTGAAGCCCCTGTTGCGCTTTCATATTTTGCCAAGATGTACTAAAAGCATCTCTAAGAGCATTAAAGGCTTTTCACTGTACACCACATGCATAGAAATCTCGTACAACAAGCCTTTTTTACGAATATCAAGTGTCACGTTTTGCATGCATGTAAGAAAGACACTCATTACAGACCAAGGCTGATCCTAGGTGGTTTTAAGTAGCTGGTCAACCAGCTTGTAGGTTAATTGATTGGGGCTGGTGCCAGGGTGGTCTGGTTAATCTGGTTAACTGTGTTCTAGAAAAACAACTTAAAAAAGCTAGATGAACTGCTTATCCATTTTTTGTGCTAATTTGACCTGGTTTTGTTAGAGGTAAACCTGGGCAGTATTTTAAATGTTTACAACATGTTTAATATTATGTATTTTGTTGCTGATCTAAAATTATCATTGTGAATATCACAATAATTGTAATGATAAAGAGAACTTAGTTTGTTACTCCTATGCTATGACAGATGTTTTCTGTCTGTGTGCTTCGAATGTGTGCTCTGAAAACCGTATATCAGAAGTTTAACTCCTATGATTTTAAACGCATGATTTCAACACGCTAAACATATTAAACAGATGTTTTTAGCAGGTCTGAGCTGTCATGGCACAGCTCTATTCTGGAAAAGGGGAGAGCAGCAGCTAATTTGCATTTAAAGACACAGGCCTGAAAAACAGCATGTTTCTGCTTTCACTCAAAATAGACATTTTCAAAATGATATAACAAATGATCTGTGAAGTATTTTTAGCTGAAACTTCACAGACAAATTCTGGGGACACCAGAGACTTATTACATATTGTGAAAAGGGCCATAATATATCTCCTTTAAATATTTTATTCCATGTTTGTAAGTAAATGTTATTGTTGTTTTTGTTATTTTTGACACATTGTTGCCATAAAGTTTAAATCTACATGCTTGTTATTCCTGTTTTCATTTACTATTCATTTAGGCCTATATTTTTTATTATATTTTATTATTTTAAACAAAGGTTTTATTTAAAAATATATCATTTGTAATACAATATAATATAATATACAATTGTATCAATTGCTGGATTTTTGCTGGAAATTTATTTAGTAAAACTACTTCTATTTTGAAAAAAAAGAATTTGAATCAACACATTATATTATCCATCCATACTTTCTCCAAACTGCTTATCATATGTAAGGTCGCTGGTTATTTTATTTTATTTTATTTTATTTTTAAACCAAAAGCTGACAAATGTTGTGAATTTCTCTAGTCCTACTTTCCAGTTTTTTTTTTTATCTCTTCTGTCCAATATTTAATTTAGTTGTAGATGTTTCTCTGCTAACCCTCTGTTCTCTCTGTTTCCTGTGCTATAGAGTATGCTCATAACTGCACCATCATGGGCTGCCAGTACAACTGTTCAGTGACGCTGTCGGGTCCAAAGTGCTACTGCAGGAATGGCTATGAGGTGGGAGAAGATGGAAAGAGATGCAAAGGTGAGCTTTGAATGACATTATGATTTTGTAATTAAGTGATGACTAGAAGAAGTGAATGGGAAACATGAGGCTTTCTCTGTGTCAGACTTTAACGAGTGTGCAGTGTACGGGACTTGCAGTCAGACATGCATAAACACAGATGGCTCCTACACCTGCAGCTGTGTGGAGGGCTACTTGCCTCAACCAGACAACCGGTCCTGCAAGGCCAAGAACGGTAGGAAATGAACATCATTTCTGCTGATCCTGTTCTTTTTTTCTTGCTGGCTGTGTGGTCAAATCCTTTTTGTTTTGTAAGCACCATGTTTTCTTTTCTGCGTTTAAGACCCTGTAGATCGGCATCCGTACCTCCTCATTGCCAACTCACAGAACATCCAAGCCACCTCTCTAAGCGGAGCCAATCCCATCTCCATCAACACCAAGCAGACCACCGCTATGGACTTTATCTACGCCCAGGAGACCGTGTGCTGGATCCACATGGGAGACTCCCCCGCAGCCACCCAACTCAAGTGTGCCAAATTCCCCAATGCCAAGAGCTTCACGGAGGAGAAGACCATCAACATCTCCCTCAGCCTGCACCGTCAGTACCACATTCTTACTTGTTTGTTTTACATGAATGTAAGTTGTCGGTTTGGGCAAAAAAACATGAACTTACGAATTTATTTGTTAAGGCCTTCATGGTTTACAAGCAATAATTAGATAAGCTTCCTGGTTTTGGTTGAGCCTGTGATTACAGATTTGTGTTGCCAAATTAATAGTTTATCCAGAAGCAAAAGTTGTCATTATTAACAAACCCTCATTTTATGGCCCTTATGACATACACTACCATTCAAAAAAAAATTTTTCCTGTTTTTGAAAGGAAGCCTCTTGCTCACCAAGGTTGCATTTATTTGATCAAACATACTATGACATTTTAATAAATAAAATCTAAATCTAAATAATACTTGTCTATTTAAATATATCTCAAAATGTTAATGCTGCAGTTAATTTTCAGCAGCTATAACTTCAGTCTTCAGTGTTACATTATCCTTCAGAAATCATTTTAATATGTTGATTTGGTGCTCAAGAAACATTTTTCATTATTACCAATGCTGAAAACAGTTGTGCTTCTTAAAATCTTTGTGGAGTTTGGGATCAATAGAAATTGCAAAGGAACAGAATTAATTTGTAATCTACATCTTTTGTAACAATGTAAAAGTCTTTACTGTCAGTTTTGATCAATTTAATGCATCCTTGCTAAAAAAAAAAGTATAATTTGTTTTTTTCAGATCAAGTTATTGACCCGAAACTTCAGGAATGGTAGTGTAATTTCTTCAGAAGGAAACTTTTTATTTTTTTATTTTTTTTTTGCTGATTGCTCTTTTCCATGCAGTTACAGTAATTGAAAATGCATTCAAACTGCCAAAACAGTTTATTAAAGGGGTCTAGAATTGAGAAATCAAAATTCCCTTGATCTTCTGACAAGTTTCAGAACTTAAAGTGCCCCTATTATGGGTAATGAAAGGTTAATATTTTGGTTTTGGGAGTCCCCAACAACAGGTTGACATGCATGAAAGGTCAAAAAACACTTTCATTGTCTTATAATATGCATTTTTATCTTATTTGCTCAGCAACTCCCAAGCGATCACTCAACGATTCATTTTTCCCAACCCCTCCTTTGTGTGAAGCTAATCTGCAGTGATTGGTCCGATTGGTTTCATTTTCATTTCATCATGCCTGTAATGCCTGATAAAGGAGAGCTTGTGAGAACAGTGCTGCTTTGTGTACAGCGTTACCGGGGAAACGGTATGGAACATGAAATGGCTTGGGATTCGTTTTAAAAAACAACTCATTTCAATGATTCAAAGTAGGGGTGCACCGAAATTTCGGCCGCCGAAAATTTTCGGCCGAAATGGCATTATGCAGCAAAAGCTGCACAATCGATCGGACCAACCAACACAAGTTTCGAAAACGAAAACAGGGAATCGATTTTAACGGCCTTCTCTCGGAGCGCGTCCAGCTCGTCACTATACGCTCGCAGCGAACGCGCATCACACAGCAACTGCAGGTTCTGACACACACACACACAGAGCCTATTAGTGCATAATATCAATGTAGCCTTCAGTAATGTTTTTCATTGATGTTATGGCAGTCCACATTGCTGACTTGTGCGCGTCTCAAGCGCCCTCTTTACGTTCGCCCTAATGCCTGTTTAGTTGTCGGTGGATTTGCCTATATTTGGCGTTGAAAAACGGATCAACGCCAAATATAGGCAATTTATTAACGATTCAATGAACACTTTGCCTATGTCTCAAAAATCGAACAGGATTTTTTTTTCACAAAAGTGACAGCCCTATACGAGAGAACACCAAAGTTGCAATATGCAACATTTGTTCTGCAAAAATCTCCAAAATTGTGGATTTTTTTGCACAATTTTTAAAAAACTATTTTATTTGATGGAAC
Source organism: Carassius carassius (assembly GCF_963082965.1). Classification (NCBI taxonomy): domain Eukaryota; kingdom Metazoa; phylum Chordata; class Actinopteri; order Cypriniformes; family Cyprinidae; genus Carassius; species Carassius carassius. The sequence goes on along the minus strand of NC_081791.1, from coordinate 17,690,103 downwards.
ATAAAACTTGAAGAATAATTATTATTTATATTTATTGTAAAAAATATTTTATGTTTTGTTATGTAGGCTAACTGTTAATAAAAGTTTGATTATTATATTGTGATTTTTCAATTCAGATCCATTAAATCCAAGCAATATATATATACGTTTTTAAAAGAAGCCATTTTCGGCTTCAGTTTCGGTTTTCGGCCAAGTGCATCCTAAATTTTCGGTTTCGGCGCAGAATTTTCATTTCGGTGCATCACTAATTCAAAGTAGACTCTATCTTTTGATAGACAATACCTTAATAAACGGTGCACTTTCAGATTTAAAACTTATATTTTCATTCACTTAGAGTTGTGTTACTGCATGAAAAGTAATTTTCAAAAATCCATAATAGGGGCACTTTAAAACTGTCTCATTAGTCTAAAAGCTGCTTACATCGAAGGCAAGTTGTGGAATGTACCACTGGATGATGTAATAGTGTGGATAAACAACGCCTCCACAGAAGAAGATCAGCACCTGCTTCTACATCGCTGCCTGTTTAGCCCCGCCCCCAATTTGCATGTGAAGTAGGTAAATGACGAAAAAGGCAAATGCAGAGTTTACAATCTGCCATGCCTATTCAAAAACAAAGGCAGTTCGTGACCCCTTTAAAAAAAACTTGAGCATCCTGAAGTAGTCCATGACTCTTGAGACCCAGACCCAATCTGATTAAATAATGGATCGTTCAAACCAGTTTTGTTAACTGGATTAAGCAATTCATTGACAAGATCTGACTCAAAAGAACAATTTGTTTGAAAATCAGACATCGTTACTTCTCTCATGAACTGCAGTGTGCTATAAGGAGAGTTAAGGTGGGTGTCAAGATTTGATGACTAAGACTTAGAATATAGAGCATGAGTCTACTTACTTTCATGGTGCTTTTTTTAACATCTCCAAATCTTTAACTAATTTAGAGTGCCCAAAATGTTTTAAAAAGTGAACTTTTCCATTCTATTGATGAAAGAAAGTTACATGGTTTTGGAAAAAAATATGTTGATGTGCACTGTTCTCATGACATATTGTTGGCCCCATTTATGACTTTTGATTGGGTTCAGTCTATGATTAGTCTTAATGTTTGTCTGGAAAACAAATAATTAGTGTCTGATGACATGCTCATTGCAGTGACGTGTTTTTTCTAGATTGTGTAACACAATAACTGTGATTTAGGATGTCAAGGATACACTGTCTACTGCCAAAACCATTGCAGCAATTTCAACGACACCTTTCATAACATATAACATCAACAGTTACATCAACTGTTACATCACCTAGACATTCCTGCCCTGTAGGGAGTTTCTGTAGTATTAGGTCTGTCTTATTTGCACCTGGTCTGGTTTTGTTCCTACTGTAGCTATGTTGAGGCAAGATTAAACATCCTGCAGGTTTTCTTGTGTAGAATGTGGGAAATATTTTCCTTTGCATGTTGACTGCTAAAAAGGCTTTTCCAAAGTTTTGACACCCTGGTCTGCAGGGCTTAAATGAGTCCAACCTCAAAGTGTGTCATGAACATAAGGTTTGGGAAAAAGAGGGCAGAGATGAACTGTACTATGTAGCCATGTAACTTTCTTGCAACAGAATTGTATGCTGACATGGCATTAAATAATGCTGGCCTGCATTTTACAGCATGGCATGTCGTCAACAACCAGATACAATAATGTACACTAGATGCATTATTATTATTAGGGGTGTAACGATACACTGCCCCGCAATAACCTCCCCTTACTGGTGTGCATCAAATGACTATGATCTTGTCGATGCTAGCCAGAGATATTGTCAAAAACATCAATTATTGGCAATATTAGGAGGATCTGGCATTTCCATTTAATGTAGGCCTGTTACATTCTTATTTTTATTTAGCCTATGCCATAATTATTATTATCAAGTTACATTTATTATTGGGGCTGCAAGATATTGGGAAAAAATGACATTGCGATATTTTATTTTTCTGCGATATATATTGCGATATGAAATCTAATCTAATTTTTTCTTACATACAAAAATGGGGTGAGCACACTTACATTCTCATTTTAATGATTTAAACATCGAAACCATCGTGTCAATTGATTAATATGTGCGAGGGAGAGAAAGACAGCGCTCCTGTTGTTTGAAGATGGTGAGCGTGCGGCCGGGGCTCGCTCGCTCTCTCTCCCTCCCCCTCTCTCTCTCTCTCTCTCTCTCTCTCTCTCTCTCTATCTCTCGTTCTCTCTCGCGCTCGCTCTCTCTCTCTCATTCTCTCTCTCTCATTCTCTCTCTCTCATTCTCTCTCTCTCTCTCTTTCTCTCGTGCTCTCTCTCTCGCGCACTCTCTCTCTCTCTTGATCTCTCTCTCGCTCTCGTGCGCTCTCTCTTGCGCGCACTCTCTCTCTGCCCTGTTAAACTGACAGGACTTAAAAACACATGCAATGCAAATGATAAACTCTATGATGGTTAAGCTGTGCAATTAATCCACGAATCACATTCGTCAAGGGCCGGGGAGCAGCTGGCCTGTACAGTTAATGAATAACGGATCAACTACGACAGCCTACATCGCACATCCTGCTATGTGACTATCGTGGATTCGTACATCGCGATATCGATGCTTAAACGACACATCGTGCAGCCCTATTCATTATTAAATGTTATTATTAAATTAAAATTACAATAAATTTGCCCTGCAAAACCGCATAACTACCTACTACTCAAATAAAATGTTTTTTAAAAGTTCTTGAGTTGAGGGGTGTTGAGGACGCGGGCATTCTGGTGCAGGTTAAAACAGGTCTATCGTACAATTAAATATAGGCCTTTTATTAAATCGTTAACACTGCAGTCATCAATAAAAATCAATTATATAAAAAGCTTTATTTAGCCTATTTAAAGCTCCAACTTTCAAAAACAACCTGTTTAACTAAATTCTTTTCTTCAAATTTTTTCCCCCATGTGTACAGCCCACAAGAGAAATATTAAGGGAATAAATTAAAACAGTTAGCTATAATATACCGTTATCAGCATATGTTGAAGTAGATTCGACTTGCCGTGTGAGTGAATATGCGGTGTCAGATGCAGATCTGTCTGTCATTACTCTGTAATTCTTTTTTTACTTTCACTTCATGCATAGTGAATTGACTGAGGTTAAGACGTTCATAACTCTTGTGCAAAGTTTGCACGTTGCTTATATGATATCCATTGGCTCGCCTTCATGGTTTAAAACAGAAATATTTCCAACATTGCGACGAAAGCAGTTAGACCCGTACCGAACTGAACCGTGAAACCATTGTGATCGTATCGAACCGAACTATGAATTTTGTGAACCTTAAATGAAACCGCCTGTCTGCGCCATTCATTAACAGAGACACGCAAAACATATTTACAGATACATATCGGGATTTAAGTGTATTGACCTACTTTTGATTAATTAATTCAAAGTTTGACAAATTCCATGACATTCCGCGTAAAACTGAATTACGTTTTTATGACTGGATAAAGACTTCACTGCATAATTTTCCTGCTTATCATGCGTCCACTTGCCTGATGTGAAGATAAAATATCTAACATACCACCACTGGTGAAAGGGCAAGTGTAATGCCAATATATTTGAAAGGTCTGGGTGTTTTTTGTTATTCTGTTTTTATTGTGTTAGTTAGCTGTATTTTTTTGTTATATTTTAACCTCATCAAAATAACCCAACTGCAGTTTGATTGAGATGATTTGGGATTTTTCACTATTTATAATATTTATTTTCCATCTTTTTAAATGGATGTGCAATGGACAATTGATTTTTAAATTGTATTTTTTTTATAGGAAAAAGATTTTGATGTAGTCCCTTTGATATGAGGTAGCAATGGGTCTTGATGGTTTGAATAACTGGTATATAGTTCGAATAATTTGCTTATTTTTTATATTTTTGGGAACTTTATTTCAGTTATTGTGCTGACAGTCTGTTTTACTTCAGCTGTTATCTTGCAGAGTAAAAACCTTTAAATTCATCCCGTTCAAGTCACTGCCATTACAGCTGTACACATGCAAGTGAAAAATCTTTAGATGTTGTCACATTTCATGCTTTATATGCTTTTTTTTAAGACTAAAGAAGTTAAAAATACCACCTTCTCAGTCGTGTTCTCAGCTTCAAATGTATCTTGGCAGTGTGTAACGTAATGGAACAAAAAAAGTAAGCATTTTGCTGTAATCAGGTGAACATGAAACCAGACATTCATTGCACATCCAAATAATAAGCTGATTGAATGCATAATATATTATAATGAAATGAACAGAAATGTTATTTATAAACGTTCTAGAGGGAGCACATTATTTCAGATTTAATGTCACATCTTTTCCGTCTGTACAAAACTAGATCCTTTAGACATGACCCTCATGATTCACAGGTTACTAAATATTGCGCTGATGTGCATGTTGTTGATAAGTGGTGGACGTTTCCTGTGATCGATGTGTCTTGAAAGCAAGCTCAGATTAAAAATTGGCTGCTCTCTGATGAAGACACTGCCAAGTGTGGTTGTGTTTTCCAGCAAGGAGGGATAATGGGTACAGAGAGACAGAGGCCTAAGATGCAAAGCTTTCTACTCTTTGTGTGTGTGTGTGTGTGTGTGTGTGTGTGTGTGTGAGAGATGTCGGAGTGCCAGGGTAAGTCATTCTCCATCACACTAAGGAAGCAGTTTCACAGGAAGGGTGTGCAGGGTGGGACGGCGAGTTAGCGCACAGTAGTTTATTGTTGCTAGAAATAATCACACACTGTTTACTCTTTAGGACTGATGTAGCTTACAGTGTCACAAATTAAACTGTGACTTGTAACTTCACGTGCAGTGTGCTAATCCAAATGGCTCACTTACAAGGTTTCATGATGATGATGTAGTTAAATAATGTAGTTATGATCATAATGTATTTATAGTTGCTAATAATAGTTATGATGATATTGCATATTAGTATTATAGCAAGATGTAAATAAATGTGTATTAAAGACATTTAAATGTTAATAAAAACTAAGCAAAATGTATAAATATATAAATTATTATCTAAATAAAAAAAACTATTATTCAACTATCAGTATTGCTATTAATATTAATAAGAAATGAATCACTGTCATCAGCCAATTTGACATTTTTATCATTATATAATCAAATATTTATATATTATATTATTATTCAGTAATAATAATAAAAATCGTTATACAGAATAGTTTAATTATTGAATAATTTTTATATGTTTGTTACTGTTTTAGCAACTTAACATAGGTAAATGTTATTTACATACGTTTAAAAATAAAATATTTAAAAAAGACAAATATTTAAATTAAAATGATTATTAGTTATTTAATAATAATAAAAATGATAGTCAAAGTATTATGAATTTGTCTGATTATTATGATGATTTATTATTATTAACAGTGAAGGAACCTCATAATTCAGCTGCATATGTAGACAGTAAGGAAACTCACTAAGTTTTAGAACTGAGCTTCAGTGTCTCAGAATAGTTTAACGGGAAGTTGATTTCAGACCCATCTTTATGCAAGACAGACAAGAGGAAACAATGATTCACAATCTCTTTGCTGAGAATTTCTGAGTTTGTCTTGCAGAGCTGTGTTACAGGTACTGGGCTACAGTTGGAGCATCAAGGAGTGACTCAGAGACTTTGCCTACATTTCTTTGCCGAAATTTCCAGACTGTGTTGTGATTAGGGAACTGAACAGACCCGTTTGAGTAATCTAGCAGCCTGGACTCTGGCTCCATCTCATATGCAGCCCAAGCTTCAGCTATCCACCAGAGCACAAAAGAATGTGTCCTAATGACTAAGTCTTCCAGGAGCAGCCATTTAGCTAGTTACACAGTATTTAAATATCATATAGTTTTAAATCATTCATTTTGAACTCCTATGTTGAATCAAGCCAGTATGATTTTTTTCCCTGTGGAACACAAAAACAGATATTTTGAAGACTGTGTTGGACATTCTTCTCCATGCAGTAGCAATGAATGAAGACAAAAAATATATATAAAAAAAAGTGGTCAATTGCAACGTATTAATTGTAGAAGTTGTCTGAAGTCGTGATGCAATAGCTGTGTGATGAACAGACTGCAATTGAAGTTATTTACTGAAAATATCATTCATGATTCAGTACCATTGTACATCAATGAATATTTAATAGCGATGCACTGATTGCAATTTTCTTGGCCAGTGCTGATTTCCGATTATTATTATTTATTTATTTTTTATGTGGCCTGCCAATACAGTTTATTATATATATATATATATATAGTACTTTAATTGACAGTATATACAAACAAAAATCTATACTTTTTCTAATGAATTTTTTTAAATTACATATTTATTAAACAGTACAATTCCCCCAATCTGGACTTAGTTACAGATATTCTCTATAAACACATTTACACTGCAAAAGTTCAGATGCATGAATAATTTTATAAAATTAATGTTTTAGAATATTTTTGAAACATACAAATATGAAATGTTGGGAAAATGCGATGATACTTTTAAATATGAAACCAAACCACCAGTAGGTGGTGGCAAATGACATGTCATTTTAGACATTCATTCAACCGATTCGTTCAAATGGCAGATTAATTCAGAAACGAGGCAAGTGACTTTTATAAATGGATTTCTGAATAATTGACTAACATGATTCAAAAGCGTGGATTCATTCAATAACGAAACACCACTGTGTTGCTCAGAGACACGCAGCAGTTCAGCTGTGGCTTTGATTGGAACTATTTTCATCAGCAAAATTGAGCAAAAACAGTCAATATTGTGTCTAAAATGTACTTAATTTTATCATCTTGCTTATTGAACTACTATTGTATAAAGTCAGTGTCACATTGCAATTGTGTTGCTGTTATCTTGGCCGTGCAATGCTGTGTACCTAAATCATATATTATAATATTTTTTCTTGATTGAACTGTTAACAATTGTTACCTATGCCAATTTCATCATATAAATTCAGAAAAAGGATGCTAAACATGGTCATATGCATACAGAAGGCTTAAAGGTACAGTAGCAAGGTTCAAAATGACACAGAATGCTTTGTCGCTGTCTTTTGACATTTATCTTTGATGTTCTCCAAGACCGCAGATCTTCACTGTATGCTTAATGCTGCTAGCACCTACGCCACCAATTATGTAGCTTCCCAGGCCTTTTACAAAACCAGCCGCAAAACTTCCTCAAAGAGGTCATAAATCAGAGCATCGTTGTTCAATTACACAGTGTCCAGAGGTCCTACGCCACCAGGGCTGAGATAATTATATGTTATCAAAGTTCTGATCCCCCTCTAACTGGACCTATAAATCAACAGCCTCTGCTCTTCAGTGTGTATAGGACAACTGTTATTAAATCCACTTCCCTAATGACTCTGTGTGGTCGTTTTTGAGGAATGGTAGGACAGTGGATGGATGAGTCTTTTTAATGAGCCTATATGCTGCAGACATTCGGTTTATCTGATGCTGGGGGTGCTATGCGGTAATGGTGCTGCATTGACTTATATGGCCCAGTTTCTCACAGGGGAGAGTGATTTATAACTGTTGCATGCCGGGCAGATGAGCACTCCAGATGTGCCCCATGACCGCTCTCCCCCGTAAAAAGCCTTAAAACAGAGCAGGATGCACACACAAACTCATCGTCAGTGTGTGAGGGAGGGGCAGTGGGTGAGTGGGCGTCCCCACTGTGGCTGATGAACTTGGGTAGTGCATATCAGTTCTCTCTTAGTCATGCTTGAGGGTGTCACGACACTTCATTGGCTCAGGACGTCCATGGTGCTGGTTGTGCAATAGCTGTCCTGCTGATTTAAGAATGGCCCACATCTAGTCCCGATGTATCTGAGCTCTAGGTTCTGCTGGTGTCATCAGTCAGTCATGGAGTGTGACTGATGTGTCTTCCTGTATATAGTTCTGGTGTTTTTGCTTGCTTTCAATGAGATTTGCTGCACTTTAGAAATTGCATTTTTTTTTTTCTCGCTTAAATTCATTCTAGAAAAACTATTAAGGATTGATGGAAGCACAAAAGGATGCTTACAGTGTCACTGTGTTCAGTCATTGCTTGTCATACAAAGTCTAACTGAGTGTCTGTGTGTTTGTTGCACATTATTTTTTCCCATCCACTTGTTTATTTGTCAGTCATTGCTATACATGTTTCTTTAGCTTGTACAGTTCTAAATGTATTTGTAGCTTGTAAGTTTTCTAAATGTAAGTGTTTTTTTTGTTTGTTTGTTTTAGTCGTTTGATTCAGTTATTTATTGTTTGTGTAAAACATTTTAGTTTAATTTGTACATTTGTTTGCTTGTCCGTACGTCAGTACATTTCTTTCTAGATACATTTGTTAGTGTTTGTTTTGCTTCTGCATGTCTATTCATTTGTTTGGTCTGTATATTATCGAAATTCATTTGGTATATTATTATTGGTTCACCCATGTTGTTGTTTTTTTTGGCCAATGTCAATAGCAGGGTGGTCTCAGCCTCAGACGTCATGCCCACGGACCGTTGGCTAAATGTCTGATGCATATGGGACACAAAAGTGGAAACACTTCAGGAGTGTCGAAGTCGTCATTGGATTGGTTGAATTATACAGGATTTCCAGTCACGTTTTTTAACGTTCTGCCTGGGAACAAAAATGCTATGGTGCCAAACCCCCTCATGAAAGAAGAAAGCCGTCGAGTTTACAGCTGTGAGTGCGAGTGCTTATCAGGATCAACTAAACACTGAATATTCAAAAATATGTAAAATATTTAACGTTTCTGGCATAGAATCTTTAAAATACGTCAGAGAAATTTATACACCAGTCTGTTATTGTGGTGACCTTTCCGTGCCCCGAAACGTGACGCTGAACAAAACGATCTGTGATTGGTTGTTTGACATGTCGATCAAACGTCCTCATGGGCGGGCCTTGGCCAATGAAAGCTGCCATAGATTCCAGACCTACAGCCGTCAGTCTGAAGGTCTGGCTACGCGAGACTAATAGCAGGGTGGCTGATGGCCGATATAAAGCCATTGGAACACACATTATAAATAATAAGTAAATAATACATTCTGCAATTACAAATATATTTTACATAATATTTACTAAATATTTACAGAATTTTTTTATTGAAAATGTAGAAATATAATTAATTTGATTAAAAAATATATGAATAAATTATATATATATATATATATATATATATATATATATATATATATATAATTATTATATATATATATATATATATATATATATATATATATATATATATATATATATATAATTATTATATATATATATATATATATATATATATATATATATATATATATATATATAATTATTATATATATATAATCACACACACACACACACACACAAACACCATATTTTACGGGCTATAAGTCGCACCTAAGTCGCATCAGTCCAAAAATACATCATGACGAGGAAAAAAACATATATAAGTCACGCTGGACTATAAGTCACATTTATTTAGAACCAAGAACCAAGAGAAAACATTACCGTCTACAGCCGCGAGAGGGCGCCAAACTATGAAAAAAGTGTGACTTATAGTCCAGAAAATACGGTATATAAAATAAGCTTTATGGTTTAGATGAGAACATCTTGGTTCTATAATAATGAAATTGTTAGAAATATGACTAAACATTAAGTGAACACTGTCTTTGTATACTGGGAACTATATTTCCTCTATTGAAGACCTGCTTACACAATTTTTATGTAAATTTGACATAGAGACCAATTCGATTTACCACCAAATATTTGCCGATATAATGGTCTTGCTGATTTATAGGATTTCCACTGACCATTTTTAAATATACGTTTTTATGACCATATCATATTACAGGGATAGTTCACCCAAAAATGAAAAAACTGTCATTAGTTACTCATCCTCCTGAAAGAGTTGTCCATTCATAATAATCCCCCCAGCCCTCAAAGACCCTCAGCTCTTTGTTCTCCTCACCCTTCTTAAATCTCTCGTGTTTGTCACTGATATAGTTAAGCTTCACTTTACTGGTAGCTGTAACCTTGTTTTATCTGCCATAGTTAAACTTGATATATTCCTAATCTCATGCCAATATCAGTTTCTGTTTACAGTCATTTAGATCTTGTGAGTAATTTGAAATCTAAGCAGTCTTTACTTCCTTTCACCTTTTCCCTTGTGTTACTTCTTTTAAAATCATCTGCATTCCTGCCATATTTTCCACAACAAATCCCGGTTCATAACCATATGTGGTACCTTTCGCCTGTACTGAGATGTAGTTACAAATGATTAGTTACAGATGTTCTTACCATGTATTGTTTCATACTTTTCCTCTGAAGAAAGGAGGGGGTGAAGAAAGAGTGAAGAGTTACTTTGTTCATTTTAGCAGAAACTGGAGTACTGGATGAGAATATCAAGATGAAATGTCTTCTGGAACAACATGTCTTTTACAATTTTGCGCAACATGTTCTTTAGATGTTTGTTTTGCATGCTGAGGGATGTGGAGGGGAAGGGGTTAATTTGGCCTGGAGGTAGTTTTACATTTCCCGGCAGGGCTTCTGTTTACCGGACTTTGTAGAAATGTGTGAGAACAGTTTGTGTCTGGTTTGCACAACCTCATTGCACTGGGTTGCACAACGAGGATATATTCCTGTGTCTAAGGATCATTAGTGGATGCCTGCAGAAACCCTCGCCCAAATCAGTAACAGGGAGTACGGTGGCAGCTGTTGCAACACCAAGCATCATGGGAGGCACCGCAGACCGGCCTGCACAGCTGGAGTCCTGCATGGCCCGCACAGAAAGAGTCTTATTGTTATATAAGAGAAAGAGAAACTTAGTATTCACTGAATTAACATTTCAAACTCTTTTCCCAGAATTGAGGATATTTGTATGGCCAAGTCCAGCCTCCCTGTGGAGGGAAAAGGTGTGGCAATGGAGAATGTGTGGAGACGGTTGAGGCATGTCGCATGTCGGCATGAGTTTTTTTTACCATAGTGTTTGTAGAGTTTCTGCTTTCAGATTTTTATTTGTGTTGATGCATAAAGTGGAAGAAACAATCTCTGAGTGAAAAATCATCTTGTGACTGTGAGTCATGGTTGGGCTGGTACGCACACACACATATGTATACATGTGCCGAGACATGCATAAAACCCATTGGGCCATATTCATAAAACACAAGTAGAGTTTCTGCGTAAATCATTCGTGTAGTAGTTCTTATGTAATTTGCATTTTATTCAGTTTGACATTTTATGTCAGAATGGATTATCAGGTGATTTGATTTAGATAAATGTCTACTGCATGAGTTTTTTTTGTGTGGGGCACTTTATGAAGATTGCTTGTACTGTCAGATCATTTATACAGTTCTACTTTGTAAAATTTAGGTTTGATCTAGTTATACAATACCATTCTTTTTTTTCAAGAAATACCTTTATTCAGCAAGGATGCATGGAATTGATCAAAAGTGACTAAATTTATCAAATCAGCATATTAAAATAATATATTATAAATTTTAAAGGATCATGCTGAAAATTCAGCATTTTCATAACAGAAAACAAATTACATTTTAAAATATAATAAAATAGAAAAGAGGTATTTTACATTGAGATTATTTTTCAAATTCCGTGTGGTTTTTTTTTCTGGATTTTTTCCCCCTTTACATTTAGCTATTTTAGTGGTTTAATAAATAAAAAAATAATCAAAAACATCTTTATATATTAATAAATCATGAAACTTTTTTTCTCAAATTCTGTGTTTTAAAATTAATTTTCTGGGTTCCATTTCAATGGTTTAATTAAATTGTTATAATCAAAAGCATCTCTAATTAATACATTTTCATAAAGTATTTTACTTAATTTATTTATTGAGAAATACTGCGTTGAGTATTTACATTTTCCTGTTAAATAAATTCTGGTAAATCTTCCTTTAAAAACTGTTTTAATGATAATTTCATTAGTAGTAGTAGTAGTACATTACGTTAATTAATATATTTCTGTCACAGTTTCTTCAAGTTAAACCAAACCTTTATTTTGACTGGTTTTAATGAAGACCTTTATGACGATAGTTTTTCTCAAAAGAAATGGTAAAATGCTCATGAAGTGACTCAGAGCTGTTCTAGAGATTACTTTGTGTCCTTGTATATTCAGATGCGCAAACTTTTTTTTGAAGACTATTAAAGCTAAACTATGAATAGCAGAATCTTGTACCAGTGAGGTTTCAATGCACATTAATGACAGCAGTGTGGTTGGTTTTTCACTGTTAAGGTTTCTAACTATTGTCTTGTTTTCTTGGTTCTCCTTTGATAGTAGCCTGATAATGGGGCTATGTTCAAGTACATTGACAGATACAATCACATTGTAGCTCTTATAGCCTTTTTGTAGCTCTTGTTTTCAGATTCCTCTTTTCCAGTCCTCCCAAGTTTTGCGGTGCAGCATCTTCCTGCTGAGTCAGACAGAAGCTGCAGTTATGACTGACTAAAAATAAAGCAAACTCTGAAAACAGCTTTCACCTACCCCCACCCCCCAGTATTCCTCCTCACTGTCTTTCTGTTTTTTTTCCTTCTCACAAACTCAGATGTGGAGCAGATGGCTATTGACTGGCTGACAGGAAACTTCTACTTTGTGGATGATGTGGACGACCGCATTTTTGTGTGCAGTAAAGATGGCTTAACCTGTGTCATCCTGCTGGACCTGGAGCTCTATAACCCAAAAGGAATCGCACTGGACCCAGCCATGGGGTGAGACCCCAAGACCATTATTCCATAATTCTTGTCTGGACAAACAATATCCAGTAATGTCCTTCATGCCATTTTTAGTTCTCTTCAGATGTATCTAAACCATGCCTTTTTGTGACTGACTTCAAAGTCATGTCATGATTTTGCATCATACCACAGCATCGGTCCCTACAAGTGTTACTAAACATAATTACTAAATACGTAATTCATAATTTTTTTTTTTTTTTCCAGGAAAGTGTTCTTCACAGACTACGGCCAAATCCCGAAGGTAGAGCGCTGTGATATGGATGGCCAGAACCGCACCAAACTGGTAGACAGTAAAATTGTCTTCCCTCATGGCATCACTCTGGACCTGGTCAGCAAGCTGGTGTACTGGGCTGATGCTTACCTGGATTACATTGAGGTGGTGGACTACGAAGGCAAGAACCGGCACACCATCATTCAGGGATTGCTGGTACGTGTGAAGTGTCACATGCACATTTGTGGATGCCAAACACGTACACGTTGTTAGAGATTTGTTTGTTTGGAGCCATGAACTCGTTCTTAGGATGTCACTTGCATTGACGTCATCTCTCGTTAATTTTTGGAACTGAAAACATCACATGATCAGCAGGACTGAAAGATCAGCATTAGCTCATCCAAAACCTGCTGCAGCAGTGCAAACTGAGCATTGTGCAAGTCAACAGTGTCAGTCTTTTTTTTTTTTTTTTGCTTAAAAACATTCAATCCTTAAGTTTACATTCAGCGTATTGCAAAAATAAACAATGGATTGTTCAAACTTGCACTGTAGATTATAACATAGTCCTACTGGAAATGAATATCTGATGTTGCAATACTTTTGCATAGGGTTATGTAACACTACATCAGCTAAGTTATTCTTTAAAAATTATAATTTAATAACAAATCAAAATTATCTCAGACTGTACATGTAAATTCTTGTGATGCCTAAAATCACTTGTAGCATTTAAAAGAATATATTTTTAAGTGTTTTTTTCCTGTTTATTTTTATTTTTATTATTGTTTTATTTACAGAAAATAGTAGGTGTCATTGGTTCTCAACCGGCAACCTTCCATAGGGGCCTTAAAAGTCACATCTGTATTTTAAATTATTGCTGGGATCATGCCAGAGTCTAGTCTCTCTTAAACATACTGTATTAAATTGTGCTGGTTTAAGTCCTTGGGGAATTATTACTCCACAAAGACTTACAAAGACTACTTATTATAGTAATTACAATAACTATGTAATAACTATGTACTTACCCTAAACCTACCCCTAACCCATGCAGTTACCTTGTATTACCAGAACTTTCTTAGATAAGTACACTATAAGTACACTATAAGTACACTATAAGTACATGTAAGTACACGTACTGTAAAATAAACACGGATCCTTGATGTGGACAAAGTGAGGCCTTTGAGGCAAAGTGATTGAGAACCACTAGTATAGGTGATCATTCTGGCTGATATATTGATTTATCAATTTTAACACCAGATGGCAAACAGTGTATACTCTCACACTTTATTCACAGTGGTTCTTTTTTTATGCTCTCTTTCTTTGTTTTGGCAGATTGAACATCTCTATGGTCTAACTGTGTTTGAAAACTATCTGTATGCCACCAACTCTGACAACGCAAACATGCAGCCCAAAACCAGTGTGATCAGAGTCAACCGATTCAACAGTTCTGACTTCCAGGTTGTGACACGCGTAGACAAGGGTGGTGCCCTTCACGTTTACCACCAGAGACGTCAACCTGCTGGTACGACTGTGGGCAGTTAGTTTTAAAATGTTCCTAAATGTAAAGTTCAGCAGGTGTTCGAGCATTTTAATTGTAAGGCGGTATGACTCAGTACTATTCATTGTGGTTGCCCAACTGGTCCCTTATGTTTAAATTAGGCTTTTGTGTTTGTCCTTACAGTCCGCAGTCACGCATGTGCTCCAGATCAGTTTGGGAAGCCAGGCGGCTGCTCCGATATCTGCCTGCTGGGTAACAGTCACAAGAGCCGAACCTGCCGCTGCCGTTCTGGTTTTAGCCTGGGCAGTGACGGAAAGTCCTGCAAGAGTGAGTAAAATCTCAATCCAGCCTGTTAAAACCAGTTTCAAACAGTGTTCCACAACAGCATTCCCCATTATAGGGTTTTCTTGCATATAATAAATCCCGTTTTTTCCCCTCAGAACCAGAGCATGAGCTCTTTCTGGTGTACGGTAAAGGCCGGCCTGGTGTCATCCGTGGTATGGACATGCATGCCAGGGTGTATGACGAGCACATCATCCCCATTGAGAACCTGAATAACCCAAGAGCCCTGGACTTCCACGCTGAGACCGAATTCATCTATTTTGCTGATGCCACCAGCTACATCATCGGCCGCCAGAAGATTGATGGCACTGAGAGAGACATCATAGTGAAGGATGGTGAGTGCAGAATGATGCTGGGATGGTTTTTGTTGGAGTGGCATTGAAGGTGGATGAATTAGATGGACAACTCCTGTAAAGAATTGTTAAGCTCTTAGGTGCTAATTAATACCCGTTGGCAACCACCAAAAAATGTCCGGTCAGAACAATAAAGTTGTGTCAGTTAGAGAAGTTAGCAGCACACACGTCTCACAGACCACTACAGTCGTGGCCAAAAGTTTTGAGAATTACATAAATATTGGAAATTGGAAAAGTTGCTGCTTAAGTTTTTATAATAGCAATTTGCATATACTCCAGAATCTTATGAAGAGTGATCAGATGAATTGCATAGTCCTTCTTTGCCATGAAAATTAACTTAATCCCAAAAAAACCTTTCCACTGCATTTCATTGCTGTCATTAAAGGACCTGCTGAGATCATTTCAGTAATCGTCTTGTTAACTCAGGTGAGAATGTTGACGAGCACAAGGCTGGAGATCATTATGTCAGGCTGATTGGGTTAGAATAGCAGACTTGACATGTTAAAAGGAGGGTCATGCTTGAAATCATTGTTCTTCCATTGTTAACCATGGTGACCTGCAAAGAAGCGCGTGCAGCCATCATTGCGTTGCATA
The DNA here is from genome assembly GCF_963082965.1 of Carassius carassius. Taxonomy (NCBI): domain Eukaryota; kingdom Metazoa; phylum Chordata; class Actinopteri; order Cypriniformes; family Cyprinidae; genus Carassius; species Carassius carassius. Next base: position 17,674,379 of record NC_081791.1, on the reverse strand, counting down.
AAAATGGCTTCACAGGCAAGGATATTGTGATTACTAAGATTGCACCTAAATCAACAATTTATAGGATCATCAAGAACTTCAAGGAAAGAGGTTCAATTCTTGTAAAGAAGGCTTCAGGGCGTCCAAGAAAGTCCAGCAAGCGCCAGGATCGTCTCCTAAAGAGGATTCAGCTGCGGAATCGGAGTGCCACCAGTGCAGAGCTTGCTCAGGAATGGCAGCAGGCAGGTGTGAGCGCATCTGCACGCACAGTGAGGCCAAGACTTTTGGAAGATGGCCTGGTGTCAAGAAGGGCAGCAAAGAAGCCACTTCTCTCCAAAAAAAAAACATCAGGGACAGATTAATCTTCTGCAGAAAGTATAGTGAATGGACTGCTGAGGACTGGGGCAAAGTCATATTCTCCGATGAAGCCCCTTTCCGATTGTTTGGGGCATCTGGAAAAAGGCTTGTCCGGAGAAGAAAAGGGGAGCGCTATCATCAGTCCTGTGTCATGCCAACAGTAAAGCATCCTGACACCATTCATGTGTGGGGTTGCTTCTCATCCAAGGGAGTGGGCTCACTCACAATTCTGCCCAAAAACACAGCCATGAATAAAGAATGGTACCAAAACACCCTCCAACAGCAACTTCTTCCAACAATCCAACAACGGTTTGGTGAAGAACATGCATTTTCCAGCACGATGGAGCACCGTGCCATAAGGCAAAAGTTATAACTAAGTGGGTCTGGGACCAGAATGTTGAAATTTTGGGTCCATGGCCTGGAAACTTCCCAGATCTTAATCCCATTGAGAACTTGTGGTCAATCCTCAAGAGCGGGTGGACAAACAAAAACCCACTAATTCTGACAAACTCCAAGAAGTGATTATGAAAGAATGGGCTGCTATCAGTCAGGATTTGGCCCAGAAGTTGATTGAGAGCATGCCCAGTCGAATTGCAGAGGTCCTGAAAAAGAAGGGCCAACACTGCAAATACTGACTCTTTGCATAAATGTCATGTAATTGTCGATAAAAGCCTTTGAAACGTATGAAGTGCTTGTAATTATATTTCAGTACATCACAGAAACAACTGAAACAAAGTTTACAAGGTTACAAAGTTACAGTTTCGCAGCAAACTTTTTGAAAACTAATATTTGTAATTCTCAAAACTTTTGGCCACGACTGTAGTTTCAGAATTTGAACAGTTTACTTGAGTGTGGTTCTAGAAATAGAAACGCCAATAATAAAGTATGTTTACATTAAAGAACATCAATATGCAAATAAACAACAGTTGACATTTGTATGTCAGTGACACACAGAGATGTGTTACAGTGTATGCGGTAAGCAGGTCTTTAAGCATAAATTAACGGTAGCAGTGTAAATATACAGTATAAAGAAATTAACTTGCCCTTTGATGCACGCACACTTGCGATTACTCATCAAAGCATCGTGGAGGAAATGACGTTGTTGTCACCATTAGGTCCATCAATCTTGCACTTATTATAATAATAACAGCGCTTACACCTTTTCTAAACTGCGCCAGCATTCATGTATCTAGCACGGTCTAGGTCCTAATTATAGTTTACTGACTAACTGCCAGACTAATAATCTCACAATGAATAAAACTATTACACAAATAACTGCATGAACATTCAAAAGTGGCCCTCAATATAGTACAGCCTCCACAAAATGTGCTTGCAGATTTGCATGTTTGGATAGCACTCTCAGTCATTCACAGAGTGAAGGTAGCTTAATCAGTCTGACATCGGGCCTGATGTAGGTTCTGTCTTGAACCTGAACCTCTGCATCTCCGACTTTACCATCAGCTCCAGGTATGACAGCTTTCACCTTTCCAATGGGCCAGAGTGCTCAGGGGAATTGTGGATCAGAGAATCACTACTACCATCCCAACTGTTATTTTTCTCTTGTTGCCTCTTCTGGCAAGATTGGAGTTCAGGCAGGTAGTTACGCAGATAACAGTTCCAGAACTGGTCTGCCAGTATTTGGCTGTGTTTGTGGCTGACCAGTTCAGATCCAGGGTAGATCCACCTGAGCAGAATCTAGCCTTTCCATCAAGAGTGAATTAGGCGTTACTGGGTCTGGATCACCAGCACCAGAGGATACATATCACAGTGGCTTTGTATTTAGAACTCCCTTTATTTCAATTAGCACAGTCCTGAGCAGTTTGTGCACCAATGGTTGTGTACAGTGCAGCTTTAACAGATCTAATCTCTCTCTCCCAGGATCCACCAAAGTGTGGGGAGTTTGGTTGATTGTATTGAAAGTGGATCTGTTGCTTGGCAAGCTCTGTTTGCAACTGTGGTTGAATATTGTTGAAGGCTTTCTTCAGCTCATGGTCTCCGCCTTTGAAATTGGTGCCCTGATCACTGAGCAACTTGTGATGTTTTCCCCTTACGGGTGATTAATTTGCATAGAGACATGAGGAAGAAGTCTGTGTCTGCTTGAGATAGAAGGAATCAGAATAGGAATCAGTAAGAGCTTTATTGCCAAGTAGGCATACAAGGAATTTGTTTTAGTGACATAAGCCTCCAGTACACAGAGACGACAACAACACACAGACCCCCCCCCCCCCCAAAAAAAAACCCCATGTAAATACAAACAGACAAATATTGCAAAATAAATGCAATTTATGAACAGTTGTGCATAAGTGCAGTTGTGTCGAGTGAGATGCAGGGATGTACTAGGATGGAGATGGTAACAAATAAATATAAGGTTATTGCACATTTTTATTGCATATGTGTGGAACATTTAACTGCTCATGAGGTAGATTGCCTGGGAGAAGAAACTGTTCTTGTGCCTGGCTGTCCTGGTATTTGCGGCTCTGAAGCGCCGGCCAGATGGCAGAAGTTCAAAAAGGGGATAACTTGGATGTGAGGGATGCAGAGTGATTTTCTGAGCCCTTTTCCTCAATCTGGATGTATATTGTTCTTGAAGGGTGGGCAGTTCTGAGGTATCACAAAATATGTGCACAATTCCTGAACTGGTCAAGGGATCTACCTTGGTAGTGTAGCATTTGGGAAGTGTGACATTTGGGATTTGTGGAAGCTTGTCTTCCCAAGTTAGACATGCGTTTCCGAGGTCAGTGGGCAATTTAGGGTCATCTCATTCTGTTTTTTTTTGTCCCAGAGCCTTTGTACTATGATCTTTGCTCAGGTTGTAAATGGGGTGATGAATCCCAAGGGATCGTATTGACTCGAAAGGATGCGATAAATGTGTTGCATACTTGGCTCAGCTTTTATGACATGACCATGTTTGTATCCAAGTGGGTCGGATGTGCACTGCCACCTAAGTCCTAGTGTGCGTTACTGAAGGTCTGCCCTGTCCGAAACCAAAGCTCACAGTTCTCTGACCTGATTTGCTGCGGAAGATGTTGCAGGATTTAGGGAGTGTTGCTGCCCCACTGACACAGTTCAAATCCACTCTGGGCTAGCAGATCGCATGTCATCATCTAGATGCCTGGCAGTATCAAGAGAGGGAATACTTTGAAGCCAATTATCTACATAAAAGCAGTGCTCTATTGATGCATGTACCTCACTGTCAGGTTGGCTGTGATAGGCAACATGTTTCTGGAGAGCAAAAGTTGCACAGCATGGGCTGCAAGTGGTACCATAGGGTAATACTGACCACTGGTAGACATCAGGTGGGCTTGTTGTTTTCAGGTTTCGCCACAGGAATCGCAAGAATACTTGGTGTTCTGTCAGGAGACGGACCTTTAAGTCGCTGCTGATGACTACTGCATGCTCTCAGAAACGAAGCAGCATGCTCGACCCTCTTGGATGTTTCTGTATGCCCTGGTGGTGGCGATGGTGATCTGGATGTCTTGGAGCTGGCTTACATCTTCTGAAGCTCATGGTTGATCTTATCTGTCACGTCGACGTTCTGTGCATAACTTATCCTCACTACATTTCACTAACTTATCCCCTTCGCAGCGTGGATCTCTTTGATCTCTTGAAGATGTTATGATGTTGAGGTAGAGGCTTGTTCCTCCATATTACACATCGAATGTATGGGTGAATGAATTGGCTGAGATGGAGACCATGGCCTTGGAGAGTGAGTGGCAGAGTGTTCTCTGAGGTCACGTCGAAGTAATATTTAATGTTAATAAATATTTAAAATTAAAGTTATTTGAAATATTAATGTGTCTACCAGGTCATTATTTGTTTTGTTTTTGTAGTTGCTCAAATTTAAAATCCCCATGAAATCAAAAGTTTTTTGGGTGTTCGTACCAATATGTTAGTCTTAAGGTTATATACAAGGCAGTGTGCTCCAAAACAGTAACAAAATTCACATTTAGAAGATATAAGCATTCACTTCCGCCAAAAACAGCTCAATTATATATCAATTATATCTTCTCATCAAATCTTCTGACCAATCAAATGCTAATACATATATAATACAACAAATTGTATATAATACAACTCCTGTATCTCTCTCTCACTCTTCTTCATCCCATGCATTTTGTCTATATTCCACAGGTATTCACACAGTAGAAGGTATTGCTGTGGACTGGATGGGGCAAAACCTGTATTGGACTGATGATGGACCCAAAAAGACCATCAGTGTGGCCAAACTGGAGAAAGCCTCTCAGACCCGCAAAACGCTTATCGAGGGAAAGATGACCCATCCTAGAGCCATTGTAGTAGACCCTTCTCATGGGTAAATCAATTATTTTCGCTTGATTGCAAAATTTTAAGACACTGGCAAACTATCGACTATAATGTTAGGAAATGTTAGAGATTTTATATATTTTAAGTCACAATAGACTTATAATTCAGAATAGGTTTAAGCGACCATATATATATATATATATATATATATACATATATATATATATATATATATATATATATATATATATATATATATATATATATATATATATATATTTGAATGAATGCATAAATCTGTGCTGTTTGCAGAATGATGTACTGGAGTGACTGGGAGGAGGAGCCTAAAGAAACCAATCGGGGCAGTATAAAGAAGGCCTGGATGGACGGTTCAAATGCTGGTATCCTGCTTACTTCTAAAACTGTGCTCTGGCCCAATGGCCTCAGCCTGGACATCCAGCAGGGCATCTTGTACTGGGTGGATGCGTACTACGACCGCATCGAGATGGTGCTTCTCAACACCACAGAACGCAGGGTGAGGAAACTCAAGGAAGCTCAAGTTTGTATCTTAGCTAGTGTGACGAGTGGGGCGGGGCCGAGGGATGTGGGAACACGAGTGAGGCCGGTGGAGTGATTGGGAAATCCGCTACACCTGCGACCCACCACCGGTCTTGAGTCCCACAGAGGAGATGGAAGGATATAAAACTGGAGCGACGACAGTGAAGGACGAGAGAGGACCAGGCCTGGGCTTTTAGTTGTGTTTTGGTTTTTATTTGCGCGCACCAGTCGTCCGTGAGGAGCTGGTGCGCTGTTTTGTGTTTATTTTGTTATTAAAGTTTCATGTTGATTGTCCGCCGGTTCCCGCCTCCTTCTTGCCGAAGATTACAAAGGTTGTAATTCATTACAGCTAGAGATACTTAATATGCCATTATACTATGATGACCAAATTTCGGAAATGAAAAACAGGGACATTTCCTAATTTACTGGTCAAAATATCAGTAATTTCTCACTTGTTATTATCTATGAATTAAAAAATGTTGTTTATTCAATATACAATTATTATAGAGAACATTGAATTATAGGGAAATTTTATTTAAAGTTAAAAACTAAACATGAAAATGTGTCCGTTTGTTGATTAGGCATGCATTATTCATTTTATTTCATTAGTTTTTGTTTAGCTTATCTATATATAAAATTTATATCAGCTATTTAATAGTTCTACTATAACATGAAAATACTGCTTTGAAGTCATGTTGGAAAGGTTGAATGCCAAATTGCGAGTGGGAAATTATAAAAAAATTTTTAGCCCAAGGTTTTTGAGTTGGACGTGTGTCAGACACCACACAAATACACACACACACACACACACACACACTCATATATAATGTTTTTTGGTACACTGGCTCAACACTGGCTTAGTTGCATCTACAAAATATGAGATTATTGTACAATTACAATAGAATATAATGATCAAGTAGACTACAATGTTGCTCTGACAAAATGATTGGATGCAACTGATGTTCCACATAATTATGATATTCCAACTTTTGTATTTGAATTTATATTAAAAACCCTTTTCTGTTCATCCAGACGGTATATGAAGGACAGGAGCTGAACCATCCCTTTGGCCTGTGTCACTATAAGAACTTCCTGTTCTGGAATGAGTACCGCAGTGGAGGAATCTACCAACTGGACCAAAACACCAAGAAGGCCACGTTGCTACGCAGTGAACGACCACCAATCTATGAGATTCGCACCTATGATGCACAACAACAGCAAAGTACCGAACACCCTGAGTATTTCTTTTTGGAAATGAATCATTTATGAGTCATATGTAAAGCATGAGCTGACTGATCAAACAAAGACATAATTGTTTTGTATGTTAGCATGTCTCAACAGCCACATTATTTATAGTGTTAGAGAGCTAACAAACTAATGAGATCAGAGTTTCAGTGGTTTTATTGGGATCTGCTAAGGGTGTTGTGTTGTTGCTGTGCAGTCACAGGCTCCAACGTGTGCCGTGCCAATAATGGTGGCTGCAGCAGTCTGTGTCTGCTGACGCCCACTGGACGCTCCTGCGCCTGTGCCGATGACCAGATACTAGATACTGACAACAAGACCTGTAAAGGTGGATATTCTGGGCTTTAAATGGCCTGAATTGTACATTTAGTTGTCAATAACCTCAGAGGCTTGTAAAAAGGCCCATTTCGGATTTGGAATAAATTTTATTTATTTTTTTCTCACCAGCAAACCCTTCCTACGTGCCTCCTCCTCAGTGCCAACCTGGAGAATTTGCCTGTAAGAATAATCGCTGTATTCAAGACCGCTGGAAGTGTGACGGGGACAATGACTGTCTGGACAACAGCGATGAGGCCCCCGAATTGTGCCGTTAGTGTCCTTTTGTCTCATATTTTCAGATATGCAAATCACAATACCAGTGCTCAAAAACATTTCTTTCTATTATCAATGTTGAAAACAGTTGTGATGCTTAATAAAAAAAAATGTTGGGGGGGGGGGTGTAATATTTTTATACAAGTTTAGAAGAATTGCAATTATTTAAAATAGAAATTAAAATGTAATATAAATGTCTTTAATCTAATTTCTGGTCAGCTAATTTGTTCTTGCAAAAAAAAAAGTATTCATGAAAAGTATTCATGTCTTTCACAAAAAAAGTGTTTGTGTGTGTGTATATATATATTTATATATATATATATATATATATATATATATATATATATATATATATATATATATATATATATATATATATATATATATATATATATATATATATATATATATATATAAAAGTTATAGTTATATTCTGTTATATCGGCCATCAAAAGAAACAAATCCTCACTGAGTGCACGTTTAAATGGTCCTATTTGTCCTGTTTCAGACCAGCACACCTGTCCTGCGGACCGATTTAAGTGCCAGAATAACCGTTGTATCCCCCTGCGCTGGCTTTGTGACGGAGACAATGACTGTGGGAATGATGAAGACGAATCTAACAGCACCTGCTTGGGTATTGTGAACTTCTTAATTGCATGTCAATAGGATTTGAAAGCTTTTTCTCCCAATGAATGTCCAAACACTTTTATGCGCTTTGGGACTTGACCAGGTTTTCTTTTCTCTCCCAGCACGCACGTGTCCTTCAAATCAGTACCCATGTGCCAGTGGCCGTTGTATTCCTGTCTCCTGGACTTGTGACCTGGATGATGATTGTGGCGATCGCTCAGATGAACCACCATCTTGTGGTATCTAAATTTGAGCCTCTTTTCTTATGTCATCATGCCGTGCTGTGAACCCTTTTCTTTATCTCCTCTTCTCTCTTGTCTCTCTCTCTCTCCAGCATATCCCACCTGTTTCCCCCTCACTCAGTTCACTTGTGCCAATGGACGCTGCATCAATGTCAACTGGCGTTGTGATAATGGTGAGTTTCTAATTCCATATTGCCATTTTCTAATGTCACATAGACATAAGTGTCCAGTAAGTGTCATCATGTGTGTGTGTCTTCAGATAACGACTGTGGGGATAACAGTGATGAAGCCGGCTGCAGTCACTCGTGCTCCAGTGTGCAGTTTAAATGCAGCAGCGGCCGCTGTATTCCAGAGTACTGGACCTGTGATGGAGACAACGACTGTGGAGATTACAGCGACGAGACTCATGCCAACTGTACTAATCAAGGTGAGTTTGGAAAGAAGCATTATTCGATGAAAGAAAAGAGGTCTTACTCCAAACATATAGTTTAATTCAGTTTTTGGGAAAAATTACTTCAGTCAGTTATTTGTTTAACACCGATGGAGTTTCGGTTCCTTGCCGCTGTCGCCTCTGGCTTGCTTAGTTGGGGTCACGTCATTTACAGCGATATCGTTGACGTGATTGCAAATGAATGCACAAACACTATTTAACTGAACAGAGATGACATCACTGAATTCAATGATGAACTGCCTTTAACTGTCATTTTGCATTATTGACACACTCGTTTCCTAATGAATGTTGTTCAGTTGCTTTGACGCAATGTATTTTGTTTAAAGCACTATATAAATAAATGTGAAGACTTGATTTGTTTAATTTTGTTATTTATTTTTTATGTATTTATTTATTTTGTTATTTTATTTTAAATTATATAAATTGTTTAAATTAATAGTTAAATTAAGAGTAACAAAATGAACAAACATGGAAAAAAATAGATTGTTTATTTTTTTAGAAAATAACAGTTTTGTTTGTTTGTTTTATTTGTTTAAAATTTTTATAAATTGTTGAAATAAATGTACTTTTGAACATTTTAATTGTTAGAAAATAACAAAATTGTTTTATTTAAGTAGTTTGATGTCCCAAATTTTGATAACTAGTGAACCTCATAGAAAACAACTTTTTATATTTAGTTTGACATCCTGAGGTTGATGATTAATATTTTATCGAGATGAAGTGCCTTCATTCACTGATCATTTGTTTAAAAGACAAAATGATATAGTGTTGTCGTCTTTTCTTTCTTTTTGTTTTTTTACCCTCTTTGTATTTTGTAAACTGTCAGTTTATTCTTTGAAGCTGTTTTAGTTGTGTGAGCCTTCTGAAGTGTCTCTAAATTTTAAGCAAAACCACAATGACTAATGCAGCTGAGCTCTTCATTAACAGGAGTAAATCCCGATTTCACAAACTGGGATGTCATCTTTTTCTTGTTTTTTTTGTGGTCTGTGGTGAAACACGTAAACCACAAAATCTTGCAGAATGTCTGCGAGGAGAGCAGTGTTAATGACTGCTCTGAGAGCTGCTGTCTTGAGGGATTACACAAGCACAGATGTGCCGGGACGTTTGACGCATGAGCCACTGGTGCATCCTCATGTGCATTTTTGTTCTTATCTCTTTCCTTCTCCATAAGCCCCATTCGTGTGGTTTCATAGCTATGAATTGCTCAATGGTTGGCCGGGCCCTGCGTGGAACAGGAATGGAGGGTTAGGTTCTGTTTTCGGGGTCTGGGCTCTGTCCTTCTCTTCTCTAATCCCTACGGCATGCTGGTGCTTAATAGACTCGCAGAATCAATGCAGCAGAACCAAGCCAGAGGCCTAATGAGAGTGCTGGGCCTCATGGGAGCCTGGCAATGTGTTTGTGCCTGTGTAAAGATGTAGATCTGAATGAGGTCATGCTAGCATGAGTTGTGAAGGAGAGATGTTTCATAAAGTCATTAAGAACAAGTTTGAAGTAGGAATGTTAAAAGTAATGGTACTTTGGTAACAAGTCAATTTAAATAGTTTAGATTTGTTAGTTTTTTATAGAGGAGTGTATAAAAAAGTATTTCCATAAATGTTGGGATTTATTTATTATTTTCTGCCTTTACTACATATAATGCTTATTAGTACAGTAGTATGTTACTATTAACTTTTCTGTACTTTTTTTATATGGAAAATTAAAGGGAAGAAAAATCCAGTGTCAGACATGTAAAGTATTTAAAAATATTTGAAGGCTTCGTTTATTTTTTTGTTATTTATTTATTTTAAAAATAAAGTAGTTTATGAAGCATATGCAATTTTGCTAAAATATGGACAATTGGCAGAGGTTTGTAATATTTCAGTCGGATTTTGGTATTGATATCAACTGTGTGTGTGTGTGTGTGTGTGCTCTTGTTTTTGTGACATATCAGGACACAACTTTGTATAATGACATGGGTATGACACCGGTATTACAAGGAGAGGGTGACTTATGAGGACATTACCCATGTCCCCATTTTTCAAAATGCTTATAAATAATACAGAATGAGTTTTTTTGAGAAAGTAAATATGAACAAAGTTTCCTGTGAGGGTTAGGGTTTGGTGTAGGGTCGGTAAAGGGCAATACAGTATAAAAACCATTACGGCTATGGGATGTCTCCACTTTTCACAAAAACAAACGTGTGTGTGTGTGTGTGTGTGTGTGTGTGTTTGTTTGTGTGTGTGTGTATGAGAGAGAGAGAGAGAGAGAGAGAGACACACACGGAATACATGCAGCTCGAGCAGTATGATGTCATTGGGGTCAGTTCACCCCAGCAGATCCCTGTTCTAGGACACACTTCTCTCTGTTTACGGATGAGCTCTGGTTTTCCGCTTCCCCCTCTCTAGACTCTGCCAGACACTAACCTTTGCCATGAGGGAAAGCCTTTATTTCTGATGCCTAATGATGGCTGTCACAGTGCCAGCCCTGGACCACTGTTCATGAGAAAGTTTGCTTTGGATCAGTTCATTGTGGTTGTGCCTTACACTGGTTACAATCTCCATCCCTGGGAACTGATTTTTGACGTCAGGAAGCCAAGCTCTCATTACCATCAAATAATAAGATATGTGTCCATGCCTTTGTATGAGTGTTCACGCGGCTGCATTGTAATTGCTTGTCCCATTTTTGCTTTTGTCTGCAGCCACGCGGCCTCCCGGCGGTTGCCACACGGATGAGTTCCAGTGCCGAATGGACGGTTTGTGTATTCCTATGCGATGGCGCTGTGATGGAGACACAGACTGCATGGACCTCAGTGATGAGAAGAACTGTGAGGGCGTCACACATATGTGCGACCCTGCTGTCAAGTTTGCCTGCAAGGACTCGGGTTAGTTCATCTTAAATGTTCTCACTCATGTTTCGCCAACAATCATAAATAAATGTTGACATAAATCAAATATCAACTCTTAAAGGCCCAAAATCAAAACTTTGACCATTTTATTTAATGTATATTCTCTTAAACAGCATCTTTATGCAAGTGTAATCTTGTGTAAAAAGTCTAAAAAAATAAATAAAAAAATAGCAACTTGCGCATTTAAAATTTATAGTCTGCTTGAACACAAATCAACAATATTGATGACACTTCTTGCATACATGTATACCCATTTTTATTCAATAAAATTAGATTGTCTTTCCTCATCTGCTATAAACATCTTTTTTATTTGACTAAAAATTATAAATTGAAGCATATTTGCAAGTAAATTCTGAATTGTGGGTCTAATTATTATTATTTTTTGTGTGTGTATATTTTAGCTCGCTGTATCAGTAAGGCCTGGGTGTGCGACAGGGACAGCGATTGTGAGGATAACTCGGATGAAGAAAACTGCGAGGCTCTTGAGTGCAAGCTCTCCCACCATGTTTGTGCCAGCAACGACTCCATCTGCCTACCTCCTGAGAAACTGTGCGACGGCAAGGACGACTGCCCCGATGGCTCGGATGAGAAGCTTTGCAGTAATGCACACGCACTGAAACACAAATACACTCAAGTTAAAGGGATAATTAATATTGTCATGCTTTACTCAACCTCATGTCTTTTTAGACATGTTTATTTCATAATAAACATTTAGCATTCATAATTATAAGAAAAGTTTCTTTACCTGCAAATCGCCATATTAGAATTACTGGAGTAATAAAATTATATTTGAAAAAATATTAATATAACAAAGAGTTTTTCACTGTTTACTGTTACTGTTTTTACTGTATTCACAGATATGTAGAATTGGTGAGCATAAGACATTAAAACATTAAATTATTAACACAAATTAATGGCCCTGAACTTTTTAATGATGATGTGAATTGTTTTTATGTAATGACGGTCTATAGTAAATAAGTGACCATGAACTGCCAAACTCCAATAAAAGTAGTCCATGTGACTTGTCATATAGCTTCAGAATATATATGCCACAAGCCATATGGGCTACATTTTCTGTATGATTTGATTTATTTTGGTCTTTTTGTGGAGCTTGACAGCCAGTAGATCTTGTGTGCTCCATGGATGAATGCCTTCAGGGTGAATAAATAATGACAAAAGTTTCATTTAATGCGTGAACTATTCCTTTAAATCTTTCAGTTTGCGCAGAGCATGCCAACTCAACTTGTGTTTCCCATTAGCATTACACAAAAATATTTCAGGCTTGAATTCAAATGAAATATGCACATTCCCTCCTACTCTTGTTTACTTATTTCTTTTGATAGGCTTGCAGTAACTTACTCATAAACACCCTTTTAATCCCACTTGCTTCTTTTTTTAATTTATTTTTATTTTTACCTATTTTCGTTCTAGATCTTTGCACGATGGATAATGGAGGCTGCAGCCACAACTGTACCATCGCTCCTGGTGAGGGCATCCTGTGCTCCTGCCCAGTTGGCATGGAGCTGGGTACCGACAACAAGACCTGCCAGATTCAGAGCTTCTGCGCCAAGCATCTCAAGTGCAGCCAGCGCTGCATGCAGGAGAAGGCCACTGTTAAGTGTGCCTGCTATGAAGGCTGGGCGCTCGGGCCAGACGGCGAGAGCTGCAAGAGCACTGGTGAGGAAAAGACCTAGAATACCTAAGATACCTAGAATATTTCAGTTTTACTACACCTCTTGGTGAGATGTATAGTACACTGTATATAAAATATTTTTTATTTTTTTTATATCTAAGTAACAATATGCCACAATATTGTTGTTTTTGCTAGAATTTTATATAATATATTATATTATATTACATTACATTACGTTATATTAAAGTCTAGTGACTTTCTGGAGTAAAACCAAAATCAAGGATTAGCAGTGTGCTGGCCCTATGTGACTTGTCCATGTTCTTTAGATCCATTCAAGCCCTTCATCATTTTCTCCAACCGGCATGAGATCCGTCGGATTGACTTGTACAAGGGCGAGTTCAGCGTGCTGGTGCCTGGCCTGCGGAACACCATTGCCCTGGACTTCCACTTCAACCAGAGTGCCCTCTACTGGACCGACGTGGTTGAAGACAAGATCTATCGGGGAAAGCTGTCAGAAAACGGAGGTAAATGAATGTCTTAGTCCTATAGGAGTGGGTGTTCCTAAATCAAATAATTAGTTGTTAATAATCCGTATTTTTATTCATATATAGAAAAATATAATTTAGTTCAGTAAAAGAACAGACACTACAATTAAAAACTGAACGCAGCTGCTCAATGCAGCGTGTTGAACGACAGTCACATCACAGATCAGAATTATTTGAGGAGAGCTGACTGACAAGAAGAGTGAGGTGAGACAGACAAGACGAAATTAAAACAAAATGCAAAAGCGCCTGTTTGGCATTATTTTGGATTTTGAAAAGCCTGTTGACTTTTGCCGTTTATTTAAGGTGATTTTGAAACATTCGTTTCTTATTTAATTGGTCCCACATTGTTTGCTGATTTTTACTTTATTTAAACTGTGTGTCATTTATTTATTTTATTTGACATCAAGGTGTATGCCGTGCCTCTTAAGTTTTCTTATTCGTTTTGCTAATTATTTATTTGGTTATATATTACACATGTATACTTAGCCTGTTTCCAGTTTTGTATACCTATATAAACTTTATGTAAGTTATATGCTATTTTATATTAGGCATAGCCTGCCCAATAGCATGGTGTATTTTTATTTGTTTTGTTAATAAAAGTTCTATGTTTTATAAATAGGCTAAAATAATAAATATGTTTATGTTTGGGTTAGTACATTACATTGTTACATTACATTACATTTACATAAAAATTGTTTTGATGGAGAACTTTATTAGTTTACTTAATAATGGCTTTGGACAAAAGAGAGCTTCAATCGCATTCTCATGTTTTAAAGACTTGTGTAAAGTTCTGAGTTGCCTTTGTTGTCTGTGTTTTCCCACATTGTTCTGTTCTTTTCAGCATACCAAGTTATTATTACAACTATTCTCGGTTCATAAAACCACAGCATGCATCTAAGTGAGTCTGTGTGTGATCGTAGTACAGGAATTTGGACGCCTCTGTCTTTACCCATTTGACTCATTCCTAGTTTGCGTGACTACAGTCAGAGTAAAAGTGAAGTGTCGGAAG